>NC_142799.1:39984371-39991937 GCF_049724085.1 Artemia sp. Qi Xiang Cuo
GTGAAATTTGATTCCCAAAACCGTCACTTCCTTTGTAACACCGAAGCTTTCCATTTAAGCAGGTAAAGAAAACGCATTTTTAATTAGAATGAATGAGGAAACTGGCATTTTTTTTGAACGAAAATAACTAAAACTACAGAACTATGCTCGTAACAAAGCAATGGAGGAGGGGGTTTTTGTTTTACATAATAGAAAAAAAGCGTGCTTTGCCTTTTCTAGCGTGTATATTCATCATATTTTAAGGTTTGTATTGTTGGAGAGGGGGAGGGGGGATAAGTCTCCCTGAAATTTGAATTTACTGGTAAAATGCTTTTTATCTGGAAATACATTAAGAAATTCAGTAAACTATACTCACGTTGAAAATAGAAATATCCATTGTTTCAAAGTTAATAAAATTCAGTGTACTATGTACGATATGTTAAATCATAATGGAAATTAAATTGTAGTGCATGAACATTTTATACGGAATTTCAAGGACGAATAAAAACGGATGTTGACTCGAAAAAACACTGGTTGAGTTACATAATTTTGTGCATGCTCCCAAAACATGTTTGACTACTTTATACCAAAAAAAACCTGTCTGCTTAAGTTACATAATTTCGATTATACTCTCAAAACATGTTTGACCACATTATATCTTGCCAACTTTAAAAAAATATGCGCATGTGATAATTCCATATGCAATTGACAACAATAGCAATAACCAGTCTGGTAATCTGCCTTGGAAAGCTGCCAAGGAACATAAAGGTCTGGAATTCCATAGATACACCCTACTAGAGTGCAGTCAATGAACTATGGCTAATCATTTCGAAAGCTTACTAAATAGACCCGCCTCAAAACCCCCTGACATTCTGGAGATTTCCGTCTTCTTCCTGAATATAGGAACGATTCCACCTTCTGCCAGTGAGATACTAGAAGCAGCAAAGAAACTGAAAAATGGAAAATATTTGGGACTGGACCGCATATCTGCAGAGATGATAAAGGCATCAATATCATCATATTTTTTTTTTTGGTCATTACCCTTCACTCTTAAAGTCTTTACTCTTCTTTATTCTTAAGGATCCTTTGGTCTTTACTCTTCACTCGGATTTGGACAACAGCCAAAGTACCATAACACTGGAAGTGCAGCATACTCATCAGGATATTCAAAAAAGGAGACGCTACCGAGCCGAGCAACTGGTGGGTTATAAGTTTACTGTCAATACCTGGAATGATCCTCTCACATATTATCCTACAGAGGATCCGAACACAACTTGATCACCACCTCCAAGACGAACAGTTTGGCTCCTGGCCAAATCACTCATGTGTGGGCCTTATATTCACGCTTAGACTTGTACTGATGAAAGCTTGGAGTGGTGGTCGAAGATTTATATGATCTTTGTGGATTTCAAGAAATACTTCGACTCCGTAGATTGTGAAAGCCTCTGGAAGATTCTTATCCACTATGAAATCCCTCAGAAAATAGTGACGATTATTACGCCATGTATGAGGAGGGTGAATGTTGTGACAAGACACCAGAGGGCCAAACTTGTTTCTTCCGGATTTTGTAAGGAGTAAAAGAGGTGTATGTCCCATCACCATTACTTTATGTAGTAATGGTTGATTACATCCTGCGGAACATAGGGACAGAAGGCATCAGATTAAGCCTCGAATCGCAGGTTAATGACATTGACTTCGCAGAGGACTTGACAGTGCTTGAGTCAAGCAAAAAGCATCTTCAAGAACTACTTGACGTGGTCACGGTAAAGGTAAACCATAATGGCCTACGTGTGCATGCTGAGAAAACCAAATGTATAGCGACTAGTGACTCTCCTCTGTCCATTCAATTTGGCGAAAAAAGTTTTGAGCAAGTTGTCCAGTTCAAATATCTGGGAAGTATCATTGAGAACACCGGCTCGTTCTGAAAGAAATACTGACCAGAATAAGACAGAAGAATGGTGCTTTCAACAAACTACGTCAAGTATGGAGATCTCAGAGATTTTCTCTGCACCTGAAGCTACGCCTTTTCAACAGAAATGTTATGCCAATGCTATTCTACGCAGAAGAAATATGGCACCTGAATCAAGAACAAGAGAGAAGAGTACTGGCTTTTGAAAACTCGTGTCTTCGTAGAATATTGAACATCCACTGGTCACAGAAGGTGACAAACCAGTCCATCCGTGAAATGACGCCACATCCTCTAATAACCGATATCATCAGAGTCAGAAGGTGCTGATGCTTGGGGCGCGCCCTACGTATCGATGACCATAGACTACCAAAAGCCTCTTTACACTGGCAAGCACCAAGAACTCGCAGCCGGGGAAGACCCAGAAACACACTGCACTGGAACTACCAAGAAGATCTACAAATCCTGCACACCTCCGTTCTACCAGAGTGGGAGGACATCACTGCAGCAGCAAACATGAGGGAAGAGTGGCGGCTCCTCCTTGATGCCTTGGGTGCCTCAGGAGGCACAGGCGGATCTAAGGTCTAAGATAAAGAGCAGCATTAAAACTCAAAACGAACAAAAATTATTCCTTATGCAAAGGGGTTAGCCCCCTCTTCAATACCTTACTCTTTACTCTAAAGTTTAGTAGATCATAAATTATGCTCTAGTCTTGAGAAGGCATGGGGTTTATCAGCCCTATTCATGTTAATTTCTGCCCGTTTTGAGTTTGACTCGGCTATTTATTTTAATTCCTGTTCGTTTTGAGTTTCATTTGCCTATTGATAGGGATTTGTGGTAGTTTACTTTTGGAAGATAATTTGACTTTATTCCTGCTCATTTTCGGCTTAATGAAGCTCCTTACGTTTCTTTGAAAAACTGGAAAAAGTCTTTTAAATTAATTTCTGTTTGTTTCTTATTGACAAAGTCTTATTCATGGAAAAAATAATATTTACATTTTTCGTTTTTTTCTATAAGAATCCATAGTATGGGTTGCTGTTTGAATGTTGGAGAAACTTTTTCAACAATTTTTAATCATGACACAAACAGTATTTTTTAATTTAATTTTATAGCTTCTGAAGTTGACCTGAAAAATAAAACTTAATATAATTCCCAAAAGGTTCTATCTATGCTCTTTGACAACCTGGATACACTTTTATTTAATTAAATTGAAAGAGCAGAAGTAGTAATAGTAGTATCCCCAAAAATTTCAACCTAATAAAACCAGTCATTCTCGATATATTGCTGTAGTGTCTTATTGGTAACCATAAACAAAATGCCTTTTGATTTATTTTAAAGCAGAATTTAGTTTAGCATAGAGGGGGTTGACATACCTAATATCTCTAACGACACTGTTGCTTGACCGTTTTACTATGCTGAACAAAATGGCTGTCTCAAAATTTTGACTGTGTGCGTTTGGACACATGGGTTTGAGAGAAGGGCTGCTTGCTCCCCAATTTCTTTTTACTCTTAAAAAAGGCACTAGGACTTTTCATTTTGAATCGAATTAGCTCCTTTAAAAGTTTCAATGATATTTCTAGCTTATATAGCGGTTCTACATATGATATTGCTTAAATACCCCTTTGAAAACCTGCATGTATGCAGTCTTTTCGTTTAATTGGAACTCCAAAGCGCTCCCTATAAGTTTCGTCTCAATACCCTTAGCGTCATTAATTACGGTAACTGTAGTGGTAGTAATAAAATTATACATATAGCGCCTTCTGGCTAGTTAAAAATCCCCCAAAACTTACCCTTAAAGGTCTAAATTAATAATATAAGTTGCTCACCAGATATTGCTTTGCTACCTTTTTGAATGATCATAGTTTGTTTATGTTTAGTTTAGCATCCGCCTAAATATTCCTTAAAAGCTTCACTGATACCCTTAGCTTGCGCAGTAGCAATAATTGTAGCAGCATTAGTAGCAGTATGTGAAATAGCACCTTCGGTTTCTTCAACATCCCCTTCAACACACGCTGAAAGTTTCAGCTTAATACATACCATCAACTGTTCCTGAGGCATATCTGATGCGTCCACTTGACAACCTGTGTGGCTATAGTGTGCTTCAAATTATTTCTATGCAGTTTCTCCCAAATGTTTCACCTTAATATCCTTAGTCTTAATAGTAGTAGCCATAGTATTAGCAGTAAAATCAATTGTAATAGCATAAGTTTCAGTGGCAGTAGTTGTAATAGAAGTAGTAGTAATAGTGACAGTAACAGTAGTATGAGCAGAAGCAGTAGCATTAGGATGCAAATATTTTCTTTTGGTTAGTTCAAAGTCCCTCACAACAAGCCCTGTTAGTTTCAACTTCACACACCAAACTGTTCACCAAGGTCCTTCAATAGTTCTGATTGTTATTTTATTTGTGTTTCCCTTTTAATGAATTTTGAATTGGCTTTGTAAATTTTTTAATCAAATACTATATTTATCTTCAACTAGTATTAAAGATCATTTTCAAAGTTAAAAGAAGTTAAACAGTAAACCCTGCTTCTATATCGCCCAAATTTGCCTCAAGCATTTCATCTTCATTTTCATTGTCATTGGATGGCTGTTTGATGTCATACATGTCAATGGCAAATCAATTTAGCATAGCAGGTGCAGGATCAAAGTCTATGCAGTACTTTCCCTGCCAATTTATGCAAAGTTGGATGGTCACAATAGAGTTAAGCATTTTTAGCTGCATCCTATTTCGAATTTTGTATTTGACAAGTATTCATAACAGAAAACAATCTCTCGACGAAGGCGTTGCTGCTGGGTAAGCTTAAGACAGAAAGAGCTGCTTCAGCTATGTCGAACAAAGGTCAGCTTTTCCCACTCTTTTCTATATTTTTGTTTATCGAAATTTGACCACTTTCCCATATCTGGTTTTTCACACTAACGATAACGCACGCTTTGATAATTTAAAGTTTAGGTCGTCATAGACCTTGGAATGCAATATGAGAATCCCTACGGGGTTCTGAAAGTTCCATCTGTCTTTATTGACAGATTCCTGAATCTGTCAGTAGAAGTTATCAGTAAACACCAGACTAAGATTTTAAGTTTTGTCATTGTTATTGTGAAGACAAAATGTGCCCATTTTGTGCCAAATTTTTTTGACATGCACCAATTTGAAAAATGCAATGTGCAATCAACTCAAAAAAGCGCCTAAGTCACACAAATGCGCACCACTTGACAACACAGCCTCGATATTTTATGGCCACTACTTCGAACTTATCAACCATAGGCGAAAAAGACAAACGAATAAATACGAGTTTGTTACCAAATTTCTTGGAAAAAGAAATTTCTTTGTTACCAAATTACTTGTTGCAAAATTTCTGGAAAAAGTTGGGAAACCCCAGCAATGACTCTTGAAAATTCTAAATATTACGGTGTAATTTTTTCATCTTCCTCACTGGTTGTATCCTCCACATTCGTTCTATTTCTTTAAACTAGATAAAGGTTTTCTTGTGTATTTAAACCTTCTTCTGCTTCAGCTCCCCCCCCCCTCCCGAACTTACTTCTCGGACGCTAAATTACTACATGTTACTTATTTTTCAACTTGTTTGGTATAATAAATTGATTGATTGACACCGTTGATTGTATAAATACATACATGCATAGATTGGCCAAACAGGCCAATTCGCCATCATTCGCCAAACAGGCCAATCTATGATTATTCTTCTTCTAGTGGTGCTAATTCTTTACATCACTCGAATGGACCACATTCACATATTCATAGATCTAACAATTCTAGGCAGGCACATACCCAGGAATTTTTGGGGGAGGGGAAGGGGTAATAATAAAAAAAGCAGGGTGGAGAAGAGAGATGTTAAAATATTTCCTTATTCACATCATTTGTCATTTTAAGAACATATGTCAAAATTCTTCGTTTAAAAATCACTCTGGAAGTTCTTTTAGTACCCCTAGCGGTATGTGTAACCCCATTTGGTAACTCCTGATTTAGATGCTCAGAAGATTCACTTTCCAGACAAATGTTTAAGTGTTTAACAACAACTATGAAATTTTTTATTGAATTTTCATTTCCTTTCCTCTTTCAAATTCTGATTATTATAGCATCCATCAAGACCATATTCAGGGGTGGGGGATGGGGTACTGGGTCTGAAACTCCCACCCAAAATTATTATCTACTCGTAAAACGTGCCAAAAATGAATATAAATAAATTTTTGATGAGTTTTTAAAGTTGTTTGTACCCCCCCTCTGAAAGATAAGCCCTCCCTTCCTTGAATAAAATCCCGGATGCGCCCTTGGAATCCATACTTTCATCAAAGTATTTAGAAATGAGATTTGTATGTGTCATTGTAGTTCCTTGTACCGTTCTGTTGAAATATTTCATGCTTCCGCTTTGCTGACATCCGGTCATTAAGAAAAGTGACGTCAATTTTGATGACTTAATTTTAAATGTTCTCCAAGATAAAGAAAAAAAAACAAGATTAAGTGATAATGGTTTACATGAGGATTAAAACGAAAAATATTGTACATCTTATACCAAGGGTGTCCACAAAAATATCTTCTATGAGTGGAGGGGCTTTTTTTTTAGAGGTAACATTCTCTCACAAAGCGTTTATTTTGTTAGAAAAGTTTTACGTTTCTTTCATTTATTAGAAATACATTAATCTCTTTTCAACTTCTGATGTTTGTTTTTTTCAAATAGATGGTCTAGATTTGAGACTTGGATGAAAACTTGATTTTCAGTGATTAAAAAAAAAAAAAATTGAGGGAAGTAAAGAGCAAGTTTAAACTTCAAACGAAAGTCATTATTTAAACTTCAAACAAAAAACATTAGATAAACACAACGTATATCTTTAAAAATTGCTGCGAATAAAAAGACTAGTATTTTACTGATAACCAGCAAACGAAACAATAAAAACAATAATTTCATTTTGGGATCTGAAAAAATCACTGCGTATACCACTATACTACAAGTAGAAGGGGGGGTGCCAGTCGTGACCCTACACCATATATGGGCATAGAGTTCCTAGGGGAGATGGATTTCTGAGAAATTGATTGCGTAATCAAAGTGTGTCAATGACCTCTTTTTTTCAAGGTCGATTTGTTTGTTGTTTCTATGTGTAATAACTCCGGGACGAAGGTTGCACATGCGCATTGAATTCTAACGGGAACAATGTTATTGATGTAGGACTCGAGGGGGAAGTGAATTTCCGAGAACTTGATTGCGTAATCGATCGTGAATGTCATGGTGTCCAGAAATAGGAAACAGCATTTGTTGTTGTTGTTGTTTTGGGCGAATGTTATGAGTTTCCCGGAAACAGTTAGATCACGTGTTTCCTTCTCAGCCAATCAGAGGGCTTGTTTACATAGTAGCGGCGGCGTGAATATAAAGAAAGGGATTTTTGCTAGAGTTTTATTAGTCTGTGAATAGAATTCAAAGGAGTGAGAAGAACAGTTTTGACTTTACACATTTGGATATATATTTATGATGATGACAAGTGGAATGTTTACCCTATTAGAAGTTGATAGTGGAGTTGATGATAATAGTACAAGAGCACCAAGCATTGCGGTGGAAATCACGAAAGGTTCTCGGCTTTGTCTCGAACGGGATGCAGTATATGCAAGATATGTGATATCCTTGAGCAAATTTAAAATGGAGGATCAATTATGTTTCGCCGCAAAAGTTGATATA
>NC_142799.1:39992437-40075424 GCF_049724085.1 Artemia sp. Qi Xiang Cuo
CGAAAGAAATCCAAAAAGAACTTTGAAAAATCAAGAAAATGTAACTGTGACAAGCTAAACCACAACCAAAAACTACTGAAATATTCCAACTCTTGCATTTCAATGAAAGAAATTCAAAATGAGCTTTGAAAAATCAAGAGAATGTAACTTTGAGAAGGTAAACCAAGACAAAACACTACTAAAAAAATCCAACTCTTACATTTCAACGAAAGAAATTCAAAATGAACTTCGAAAAGTCAAGTGAATGTATCTGTGACAAGGTAAAGCACAACAAAACACTAATGAAATATTCCAGCTGTTTCATTTCAACGATAGAAATCAAAAATGAACTTTGAAAAATTTAGGGAATTTAACTTTGAGAAGTCAAATAACGAAAAAGCACTATTGACATATTCTAACTGTTGCATTTCAACGATAGACATCCAAAATGAACTTTGAAAAAATCAATAGAATGTAACTGTGACAAGGTAGACCACGACAAAACACTACTAAAATATTCCAACTCTTGCATTTCAATGAAAGAAATCCAAAATGAACTTTAAAAATCAAGAAAATGTAAGTGTGACAAGGTAAACCACAACAAAACACTACTGAAATATTCCAACTCTTGCATTTCAGTGATTGAAATCCAAAATGAACTTTGAAAAATCAAGAGAATGTAAGTGTGACAAAATAAAACACGACAAAATACTACTGAAATATTCCAACTCTTACATTTCAAAGAAAGAAATCCAAAATGAACTCTGAAAAATCAATGGAATGTAACTGTGACATGGTAAACCACGACAAAACACTACTGAAATAATCCAACTCTTGTATTTCAGTGAAAGAAATTCAAAATGAACTTTGAAAAATCAAGAAAATGTAACTGAGACAATGTAAACCACGACAAAATGCTACTGAAATATTCCAACTCTTGCATTTCAACGAAAGAAATTCAAAATGAACTTTGTAAAATCAAGAGAATGTAACTGTGACAAGGTAAACCACGACAAAACACAACTGAAATATTCCAACTCTTACATTTCAATGAAAGAAAAACCGAAAATATCAATGAAAAGACTATGGTATTTAACTGGTAAAAGTTAAACCACTACCAATCAGTACTGAAATTTTACGACTCATTCACTTCAACGCTAGGTATCCGAGTTGAGCTATGAAAAATTAAAAGATTGAAACAGTGACAAGGTAAACCACAACATGTAACTATTGAAATTAACCTACTATTACGTTTCAAGGGAAGAAATTCAAAATGAACTTTGAAAAATCATGATAATGTAACAGTGGCAAGATAAAGCACGACAAACCCCTACTAAAATATTCCAGCTCATGTAATTCAGAGATAGAAATTAAAAATGAACTTTGAAAAAGTAAGAGAATGTAACTTTGACAAGGTAAACCATGACAAAACACTACTGAAATATTCCAACTCATGCATTTCAACGAAAGAAAACGAAAATAAACTTTGAACAATCAAGGGAATGTAACTGTGACATGGTAAACCACGACAAAACACTACTGAAATAATCCCACTCTTGCATTTCAATGAAAGAAATTCAAAATGAACTTTACAAAATCAAGAGAATGTAACTGTGACAAGGTAAACCACGACAAAACACTACTGAAATATTCCAACTGTCCTAGTCGATTACGTCATTCAATGCCCATATATGGACTCCCGTCATGACCTCCTGATAGGGTTCTACAGATTATGTAATCAATTTCTCAGAAATCCAACTGTCCTAGTCGATTACGTCATTCTATGCCCATATATGGACTCCCGTCATGACCTACTGATAGGGTTCTACTGATGATGTAATCAGTTTCTCAGAAATCCATTTGTCCTAGTCGATTACGTCATTCTATGTCCATATATGGACCCCCGTCACGACCTCCTGAGAGGGTTCTACCGATTATGTAATCAATTTCTCAGAAAATCCATTTGTCCTAGTTGATTACGTCATTCTTATGTCATGTGTCATTCGTCATGTGTCGTGTGTCGTGTCATGTGTCATGTGTCATGTCTCATGAGTTGTGTCATGTGTCATGTGTCACGTGTCATGGGTTGTGTAATGTGTCACGTGTCACGTGTCGAGTGTCACGTGTCACGTGTCATGTGTCATGTGTCATGTGTTACTCATAACTATCCAAGAAACATCCATCAAAGTGAGAACATCCAAGAAAACATCCATCAAAGTGAGAACATCCAAGAAACATCCATCAAAGTGAGAACATCCAATAAAACAGCCATCAAAGTAAGAACATCCAAGAAACATCCATCAAAAGCGAGAACATCCAAGAAACATCCATCAAAGTGAGAACATCCAAGAAACATCCATCAAAGTGAGAACATCCAAGAAACATCCATCAAAGTGAGAACATCCAAGAAACATCCATCAAAGTGAGAGCATCCAAGAAAACATCCATCAAAGTGAGAACATCCAAGAAACATCCATCAAAGTGAGAACATCCAAGAAAACATCATTCAAAGTGAGAACATCCAAGAAACATCCATCAAATTTAGAACATCCAAGAAGCATCCATCAAAATTGAGAACATCCAAGAAACATCCATCAAAGTAAGAACATCCAAGAAACATCCATCAAAGTGAGAAAAATACTGTTTTTTCATTCTCACTGACAAAAACCATAAAACAGACATAAGTTGATGTTGATATCCATGAAAAACATCAAATAAATTGACCAACACACATAACCCTCCAAGAAACGTCCATAAATGTGAGAAAATTCATGTTTTTTTCAAGTGAGAAAAATTCTGTTTTTTATTCTCAGTGAGAAAACCATCTCCCTAGGGACTCTATGCCCATATATGGTGTGCTGTTCGGAGTAGCACCCCCCTTTCTACTCATAGGGACATAGGAGAGTCTTCACGGTATTGTGTTGGGTTTACCACATTTTGTCTTTACTAGACCAAGACAAATTCTTCGGTTTGTTGTCTACTGTTTCTATACCCTTTATTTGTGGGTTATTTAAATAACCACCTATGGCTATGGGATACGGTAAAGTTGACAATAGTATTTAAAAAAAATCTATTAAAGTAGTACACACGATTCATCTTTATTTAGTTGTATGAATAGGAGAACGATATTAGTCGTTTTTTTTTACAGTCGAAAAATTTAGGGGTACGAGGGCTATGCACTGTTTTGAAAGATTTGAATTATTATAGGAATTTATCCAAAAGTTCGTGGTAACAAAACGTATGTAAGGAGCGACCCGGCTCAAAAGTAACCGAAACTCTTAAAAAGAGATTTGATACCAAAAGATATATCCAAAGGATTGCCCTTTTTGCTGATTTCAAATATATAACTTTCATCAAGTTTAGTCTTGTCCATAAAAGATTACGAGCCTGAGAAAAATTGGTGTATTTTCGAAAAAGGGGATAACACCCCTAAAAGTCAAGTGATATTAATTAAAATCACACCATCAGATTCAGGGTATCAGAAAACCCTACTGTCTAGGTTTCAGGCTCCTATCTGCAAAATGTGGAATTTTGCATTTTTTGCCAGAAGACAGATCACGGACGCGTGCTTATTTGTTTTTTTTCTCAGGATTGATCGTATCGACCCAGTGGTCCTATAAAATCAGGGGGTAGGGCTCATTCAAACGGAAATTAAAAGTTCTAGTGTCCTTTGTAAGTGACCAAAAAATTGGAGGGTAACTAGGCCCCCTCCCCCGCCCCGTTCTTCACAAAATCGTCCGATAAAAATTTTTGAGATATTCATTTTGTTCATCATAGTTGAAAGGCCCAACAACTATGCCTTAGGGTAAACCATGACCCCCCCCCACAGCCTCAGGGGAATGGTCTTTAAGTTATAAAATTTGCCAATTGTTTACGCATAGTATTTGTTACTGGGATGTTTGCATACATTTCCGGGTGGCAGGGGATAAATTTCCCGCTGGGGGTTTTACGACAGGGGAAGTTTCCTTGGGGAGGAAGTTTCCAGGGAGCAAACTTGCCAGGAGAAATTATACACTGGGGGAATTTGCCAGAATTCTTAAACAAAATCCTTTTTATAATGTCTCTTCCGTCTCAATTGTACGCGCGGAGGGGTTACGAGTAATTGTTTGAGGTAAATTTTCAACGGGATCAAATTGTCTAGAGGATATTTCCGTGGGGGAGGGGTTTCTCCGTGGAAGTGGGGCCAGATTTCCCGGTATTATTTAAAAACGATCAGAAATTAAATTAAAAAAAAACAAGTTTTTCAACTGAGAGTAAGGAGCGACTTTAAAACTTAAAACTAACAGAAATTATTACGTACATAAGGGGAGTTGCCCCCCCCCCTCGACACCTCGCTCTTTACGGTAAAGTTTGAATTTCGTTCCGATTCCTTAAGAATGACTCCTAAAACACAAGGAACGTTTAATTAGAAAAATAAGACGCTTTTTAAAAGTACTAAGAAACTTTAGCGTAAAGAGTGTGGTGTTGAGGAGGGGGCAACCTCCTATATATACGTAATAATTTCTGTTCGTTTTAAATTTTAATGTTGCTCCATACTTTCAATTGAAAAAACTTGTTTTTTTATTTAATCAGTCTCTAGATTAATATGGCTCTTTGAAAACTCCTTTTTTCAGAAATCCTTTATTGATTATTTTCCTAAGAAACAGGGTTATGAAAGACCATGAAGTTCTCATTTTCTTTTTTTAACTTATTTATATTAATTTCTTCCTCGATATTTCTAATTTTATTTTCTTAAACATTAATTATAATTAAACCTACCAATGGTGAACCTTTTTTATTAATCCTACGAAAGTGACTTATGCAAAAATTTTCCATGCCAGGGAATAAGATCGTATAGGGTGAAAAGAGCACCACATGAGATCAAGTGGGTTGGAAAAGACTAGACCAAGTCTTAAGCCGGGGAAATGCAATTGTATGAGTGAAAAGAGGGTCAGGGAAAGGAAATCCCATAGATGAAAAGAGTCGTTGTGAAACCAACAAGGTTGGAAAGAATGGGTTAAGTCTCAAGCCAGGGAATGAAATCATGTGGAGACCAGGTGATAACGAGAAGCTTGGAAAAGACTAGAAAAAGTCTCAAACCAGAAAAAAGAGGTCGAATGGGTGAAAAGAGGGCCAGGTGAGACCAAGAGGGTTGGAAAAGACTATACCAAGTCTTAAGCCATGGTATAGAAGTCGTATGTGGCTAAAAGATGACCAGGGGAGCCCTCCATTTTCCCAAGGAAAGAGTAGTAAACAAAGCTGGCTCGTTTGGAAGTTGCTACTTACAGCAAGCCTAATATATACAAGCCTACCACATGCCATGTGCAGCTTTAAAATCGGCTATATAGTTTTTTTTTTCTTAACTGGTATATTGACATTTCTGGTAACTAAAACGATCTAAAAAGGTCACAATTTTAAGGAAGAACTTGTATTTTTGACATGATGGTTGTATCGAACCTATGGTGACGCCATGACTTCAAAAAGAGACTCGCATTGTCTACGGCTGCATGATAAGTAACAATGAGGATCAATATATGCAAGCCTGTCGCATATCCATGCCGGGGCCCGGCCTCAAAATCGGCTGAATAGTTCTTTCTTTTTAAAACTGGCAAATTAACATTTCTGGTGACAAGAACGATCTAAATAAATCATAACTAAGCATTCGTATTTCTCCCATGGTGACTTTTATCGAACCTGTGGTGACGTCATAACATCGAGAAAAGGCTCAAATTATATGTGGTTAGAAGACAAGCGACAATGAATAAACGGGAAACCCTTTAAAAACGATCTTAGCTCAACTGACCCTTTGGACTTGCTTGTACTTGTAAGTCGATCAGTAAAATTTTACTATAATTTTTTTTCTATTTAACCTGTTATTGAAGCTTACCCTTCTTAAAATCTCTTAAGAGGGGGGAGGAGCGTCAAATTCCATGGGAATTTATTTTTTTATATTTCGTTGTATCCCGTTTCTGCGTCAGAACCAAGTCCAAGGTCAGATATCAAAATGCCTTCCTTGCAAAATACTTTTTTTTTAGTTACGATTGTCTAGCCTATTAAACCGATTGTTGAAATCAACTGAATCCCTAGACTCATCGTTTTCTGCCTTATCTCTTATTGAAAGACAATATTTCCTATCATTTTCTTTATAACGCTGTAACTTCAAACCGCTGGTGCTAAAAAATAAACGGCTTCTAGCATATTGTTCGGAGCAAGGGCTATAATTAGAGCTATTTCGTACCCTTACTCCACCATTTTTCTTTAGTGCAAATAGTATGCCACCAATCACAAGACTTCATTAGAGGAGAAGCAAACTTGATTCAGCAGATAAAGGTTTTGCGCTACTTCGTGTACTTCCTGTTGAAGTAATCCTTTACAACTAAAGAGCAAAAAATTACCTTGAATGTTCCCATAAAAATAAAAAAGATTATTTCAAACTTAGCACACAACAGACTGGTACGGACTATTACTACGACTTTTGGAAATCCTTTATTTGCACTGTGAGATTGTTTTTATCGTGCCCTAGATACCAAGATAATGATCCTGAAACAAATTAATGTTATCAGTAACTTAAAAAAATACTTTTGATAAAAATATGCCTAATAAGATTCTTCTGCTAAAATTCTACAACTTTACGATCAAAACTTTTGACTGACTGATTTTATTGTGATTTTAATGAATTATTGTATGTTCAAGTCATTTTTGAAACCTTAATGTAATCAAAATTATATCAGCAATAGAATTTTTTATTTTTTCTTAATGATCTTTTAAATTTTTTTGTGAGATAGGGGTTTCGGACTTGCTTAAACAAAATTTAATTCGTTCTAAAAGTTTTCAAAATACAACTCAGATGCTGAACTACAAAATGTAATTACTTTTATATTATTCCTATATTCACGGTGCCAGGTCCTTAAAGGTATCTTATATACCACATTTCCTTTACCTTGTTCCAAAATCTTGAGGTTTCAAACGCCTGTGAAACCTTCTTTTGAAGGAGTCAACAGAGGAATTTGCAGAAATAATATCCCCAGGAAGATTGTTTCAGATAGAATTGCAACGCCAGATGGAGCTGTTCCTCAAGTACTTGGCGTGTCTTCCTTAACATAATTGGACCGAGCTGTGTGCCTTCATATCTGTCATGACAGATGGACAAAAGGGGCACAATCTTATGGGGTGGTTCCAACAGCGTTTTTGGAGTACCAGCATATAGCGGGTATCCATTTTCAGCTGTGGGTCTCACCCAGGACTTGCATAGAGGGATAATCGAGTTGGATGGAAGAAGGTCTTTGCAGGACAGAGTACCCCCCAGCTTTCTTGCATAAGACGTACTTACCCGTTCAAGGTGATTATTCCAAGAGAGTTCGGTGGAGCAATGAATCTTCAGAAGACGAGACTCGTCCATTCTCTTTGTAGTTTCATTTAAAAAAAAAAAGCTGGGCTGTTCACAAGTCATCTTTGATCGGGTAATAAGAAGCTCTTGTATTTACGATGCATTGAAGTTGACCATCCATGCATCAGACCACTTTTCGATTTAAAAAAGATTCATTTGCAGAGAAAGGGAAGCTTGTGTTGGGTCCTCGTGTTTTTAGACAGCTGAATTTGTCATAGTATCGTTGGCAAAGTGATGCAGAGGGCTTGCGAAGTACCCTCCTATGTCATTTATATAAATATTATCTTAACTTTTAGTTACTATATGCCGTAGTTTGTTCTTTACTAGGTTTCAGCAATATCCGATGAAACTTACAAAATCCACATTTATAATCAACTATATAGATCCTTTATGTAATTAATTAAAAAAACTTTTTCCACGAAATAAGTTTTTCAAAGAAAAGTAAAGAACTCTATTAAACAAAAAATGAGCAAAACTAAAATCAAATAATCTACCAAGCGTGAATCTACCACAAATCAGCATTGATAAATAAATGAACCCTGAAATGAACAGAAATTACAATAATAAAATGAGTCAAACTCAAAACGAGCAGAAATTAACATAAGTTGGGCTCAAAACCCCTATGCCTTCCCAAGGCCAGAGCAAAATTTGCACTTTACTGAAAAAATATAAATGTTTTCACTTTTATAACTTTAATAAATCAAATAATATTAACATTTTGATTACTAAATATCAGTATATGTATATTAAACTGACAATGCACATTCATTTGTATTTTTTCAGTAAAGTGCAAATTTTGTTCTGGCCTTGGGAGGGCATAGGGGTTTTGCGCCCAACTTATGTTAATTTCTGCTCGTTTTGAGTTTGACTCGGTTGTTTATTGTAATTTCTGTTCGTTTTGGGTTTCATTTATTTATCAATGCTGATTTGTGGTAGTTTCACGCTTGGTAGATTATTTGATTTTAGTTTTGCTCATTTTATGTTTAATGGCGTTCTTTACTTTTCTTTGAAAAACTTATTTTGTGGAAAAAGTTTTTTTAATTAGTTTCTGTTCGTTTTATATTGACATAGTCTTTTCAGGGAAAAAGAAAATAATGCTTTTAATCTTTTTGTTTTTTAAGACTTTATAGTTTGGCCTGCTATTTGTATGCCGGAGAAAATTTTTCAGTAATTTTTAACAGCATACACCCTTTTAAAAATCTAGACGCAAATAGTACTGTTTAAATTAGTTTCATAACTCCTCTAGTTGACCTGTAATGGAAAACTTGATACCATTCGCAAAAATATCTGTTTACTTTCTTTGATAGCTTGGATACACTTACGCTATTTGGATTTGGTTAAATTTTAAGAGCAGAAGCAGCCCCGAACGTTTGAACATAATACCCTCAGTCGTTTTTGGGATACTGTTGAGATGCCTTATTGGGAATTAGGATTATCACATGCATTTTAATTTAATCTTAAGTCAACATTTAGTTTTTAACATATAAAAATTGTATTTGAGGAAGACTAAAATCTATTCTATAAATCATATACAACAACTTTCTATATAAACCTTGTATGGCCCCAAGGCATAACTTACAACCCTTGCGCTGAGGGCTCTAAGGGGGTTATTATCCTAAAAGACCTAATTTCCAGAACTTTCAACTACGTTGAACAAAATAGATATCTCAAAATCTTGATTGGATGTGTTTGGGAAAATGGTAGGCATGAGAGGGGCGTTAGTCGCTATCCAATCACTTTAAACTATTAAAAAACGCACTAGCCCTTTCAATTTCCAATTGAATGAGCCCTTTTGAACTTTCTACGACAACGCTTTCAATAAAAACTTTATATATCCCCAGGGCATAACTTAAAACCCCTGCCCTGAGGGCTGTGGGGAGAGGGGTTGTCATCCTTAAAGACCTAATTTCCAAAACTTTTAACTACGTTGAATAAAATGGCTATCTAGAAATTTTGATTGGATGTGTTTTGGGAAAAAGTGGGCGAGAGACGGGGGTTAGCTGCCCTCAAATCTCTTTTGACTATTAAAAAGGGTACTAGTCCTTTGAATTTCAAATCGAATGAGCCCTTTTTCAAGTTTCTACGACAAAGATCTCAATAAAAAACTTATATGCCCCCAGGGCATAACTTATAATCCTTGCCCTGAGGGTTGTGGTGGAGTATCTTCATTAAAAATATTTTTTCTATGTGGAAAACAACTACAATTAAAAAATTGGCTATCTCAAAATTCTATTGGGTTTTTCTTTGGCGAATTTTTGATGTGGGGGGGGGGCTAATTGCCCTTGAATCACTTTCGACTATTAAAAAGGGCACTAGCCTTTTGAATTTCCAGTCGACTGAGCTTTTATTGAAGTTTTTACGAAAACGCTTTCTTAGAAAACCTTATATACCCCCAGGGCATAAATTAAACCCCTTGCCCTGAGATTGGGGGGGAGTGTCCTCCTCAAAAAAAAGTGACTCTCGCGAAAATAACTACCCTGAACAAACGGGCTATCACAAACTTTTGTTTGGTTGTTTTTGGGGGACTGAGGGGCGTGGGAGAGGGGGCTAGTTGCCCTCAAATCACTTTCGACTATTAAAAGGGTACTAGCGCTTTGAATTTCCAATCGAATGAGCCTCTTTGGAAGTTTCTACGACAACGCTCTCTATAAAAAACTCATATGCCCCAAGGGCATAACACAAAACCCTTGCCCTGAGGGTTTTGGGGGAGTGTCCTCCTCAAAAAAATATTTTCTATCTGGAAATCAACTACACTGAACGAAATGGCTATCTAAAAATTTTGATTGGATGTTTTTGGGGGAATGATGGGTATGGGGGGCTAGTTGCCCTCCATTCACTTTCGACTATTAAAAAGGGTACTAACCCTTTGAAATTCCAATCGAATGAGCCTGTTTTAAAGTTTCTACGACAACGCCTTCTATAAAAACATTATATACCCCTAGGGTATAACTTAAAACCCTTGCCCTGAGGGTTGTGGGGGAGTGTCCTCCTCGAAAACATATTGTCTAACGGGAAATTATGTACGCAGAACAACATGGCTCTCTCAAAATTTTGTTTGGATGTGTTTGGGGGAATGATGGGCGTGGGGTGGGGGCGAGTTGCCCTCCAGTCACTTTCAACTATTAGAAAAGGGTACTAGCCCTTTGAATTTCCAATGGAATGAGCCTTTTTTAAATTTTCTACGACAACGCCTTCTATAAAAACCTTATATACCGCCAGGGTATAACGTAAAACCCTTGCCCCGAGGGTTGTAGGGAAGTGTCAGTATTAAGTACATATGGAATTTGCTTGCAGGTATAGGAATGTCCATGCTATTTGCTTGCAGGTATAGGACCATGCTATTTGCTTGCAGGTATAGGACCATGCTATTTGCTTGCAGGTATAGGAAATACTTTTGCTTAGACATAAGGTACAATCTGGTTAGGTGGGTATAATCACATTGCCTATTCAAAGGTAGTGTGCAATTGAAACTGTATCAATTATTTTATTCCAGTTTTTCTAAACCAGTATTGTCTATAACTTAATTTACGTAGATTAAACTTCCGATGGTTAAGAAAGCGTAACGGGCAATTAAAGTATGAGGAATAGGATGCTATAATTAGAATGGTTTTAAGTTGAAAATTGTGACGTTAAAATAACTCTATTTGCGAATTTTTTGCGAAAAGGTATTTGCGTGAAGGTATTGCGTTGGTTAAGAAAGCGTAACGGGTAATTAAAGTATGAGGAATGGGATGTTATAATTAGAATGGTTTTAAGTTGAAAATTGTGACGTAAAAATAACTCTATTTGCGAATTTTTTGCGAAAACGTATTTGCGTATAGGTATTGCGTTGGTTAAGAATGCCTCACGGGTAATTAAAGAATGAGGAACGGGATGCTTGCATCAACAATACAAAGAATATGCTCCGATACTTAATAGATTTGACGCCTACAAGAGACATTGGTAAAAGGTATTCAATAACTTAATTGAAAAGCAACGATAGAATGACATTGTGACTTGACATAGCTTTACCTCACCGATGTGGTCTTTATAATATACAAGTAACGTTTGAAAAGTATTGTCAATTCAAATATAAAGGGCTAAACAGTGTTGTGAGGGGGATGGGTTGCTTAGAGGCTTGAGTTACACGAGGGTCCAGTTACAGGGGGTAAACTTACACGGGGGTTTCGGTTATACAGGGGTTCCGTTACATGGGGGGTTCAGTTGCACGGGGGATTAAGTTAAAACTCTTGCTTTTCAACGAAAGAAATCCAAAATGAACTTTGAAAAATCATGAAAATGTAACTATGACAAGGTAAACCATAACAAAACACTACTGAAATATTACATCTTTTTCATTTCAATGAAAAAAATTCAAAATGAGCTTTGAAAATTCAAGAGAATGTAACTGTGAAAAGGTAAAGCACAAAAAAGCGCTTTTGAAATATTCCAACCCTTGCATTTCAACGAAAGAAATACAAAATAAAATTTGGAAAATCAAGAAAATGTAACTTTGAAAAGTTAAAGCAAAACAAAACACTACTGAAATATTCCAACTCTTGCATTTCAACGAAAGAAATCCAAAATGAACTTTGAAAAATCAAGATAATGTAACTTTGACAAAGTAAATCACAACAAAACACTACTGAAATAATTAATCTCTTGCATTTCAACGAGAGAAATCCAAAATGAACTTTTAAAAATAAAGAGAATTTAACTTTGACAAGGTACACCACGACAAAACACTACTGAAATACTCCAACTCTTGCATTTCAAGGAAAGAAATCCAAAATGAACTTTGAAAAATCAAGAGAATGTAATTGTGACAAAATAAAACACGACAAAACACTACTGAAATATTCCAACTCTTACATTTCAATGAAAGAAATCCAAAATGAACTTTGAAAAATAAAGGGAATGTAACTGTGACATGGTAAAACACGACAAAACACTACTGAAATAATCCCACTCTTGCATTTCAGTGAAAGAAATTCAAAATGAACTTTGAAAAATCAAGAGAATGTAACTCTGACAAGCTAAACCACGACAAAACGCTACTGAAATATTCAAACACTTGCATTTCAAAGAAAGAAATCCAAAATGAACTTTGAAAAATCAAGAGAATGTAAGTGTGACAAGGTAAAGCACGACAAAACACTACTGAAATATTCCAACTCTTGCATTTCAATGAAAGAAATCCAAAATGAACTTTGAAAAATCAAGAAAATTTAACTCTGACAAGGTAAATCACAACAAAACACTACTGAAATATTCCAACTATTGCATTTCAACGAAAAGAATTCAAAATCAACTTTGAAACATCAAGAGAATGTAACTGTGATAAGGTAAGCCACGACACAACACTACTTAAATATTCCTGCTAGTGCATTAGAGAGATAGAAATTCATAATGCATCTTGAAAAATTAAGCAAATATAACTCTGATCCGGTAAGCAATGACAAAGCTGAACTGAATTATTACAAATAAAGGATTACAGTGAGGGAAATCCAAAAGGAACTTTGAAAAATCAATTGAATGTAACTGTGACATGGTAAACCACTACAACACACTAGTGAAATAATCCAACTCTTGCATTTCAATGAAAGCAATGCAAAATATGCTTCGAAAAATCATGATAATGTAACTGTAACATGGTAAACCATAAAAAAACGCTACTGAAATATTCAGACCCATGCAGTTCAACAATAGAAATCCGAAATGAGCTTTGAAAAATCATGAGAATGTAACTATGATAAGGTAAACCACGACAAAACACTACTGAAATATTCCAACTCTTGCATTTCAATGAAAGAAATTCAAAATGAACTTTGAAAAATCAAGAGAATGTAACTGTGACAAGGTAAACCATGACAAAACACTACTGAAATATTCCAACTCTTGCATTTCAACGAAAGAAATTCAAAATGAACTTTGAAAAATTAAGAGAATATAACTGTGACAAGGTACACCATGACAAAACACTACTGAAATATTCCAACTCTTGCATTTCAACGAAATAAATCCAAAATGAAATTTGCAAAATCAAGAGAATGTAACTGTTACAGGGTAAACCACGACAAAACACTACTGAAATAATTCAACCCTTGCATTTCAACGAGATAAATCCATAATGAACTTTGAAAAATCATTATAATGTAACTGTGATAAGTTAAACAACGACAAAAAACTTCTTAAATATTCAAAATCTTTCATTTAAATGAAATAAATTCAAAATGAAATTTTAAAAATCAATAAACTGTAAGTTTGACACGGTAAACGACAACAAAAAACTACTGAAATATTCAAACTCTTGCATTTCAATGAAAGAAATCCAAAATGAATTTTGAAAAATCTAGTGAATGTAAGTTTGACAAGCAAAACCACGACAAAACACTACTGAAATATTCCAACTCTTGCATTTAAATTAAAGAAATCCAAAATTAGCTTTGAAAAGTCAAGAGCATGTAAGTGCGACAAAGTAAACGACAACAAAACACAACGGAAATAATCACTCTCTTAAATTTCAGTTAAAGAAATACAAAATGAACTTTGAAAAATAAAGTGACGGTAACTTTGACAGGGTAAACCACTACAAAACACTACTGAGGTAATCTAACTCTTTCATTTCTATGAAAGAAATTCAAAATGAACTTTGGAAAATCAAGAGAATCTAACTCTGACAATTTAAACCACGACGAAACGCCTTTGAAATATTCAAATTGAACTATGAAAAATCCAGAAAATGTAACTGAGACAAGGTAAAGCATGACAAAACACTACTTAAATATTCCAGCTCTTGCGTTTCAAAGAAAGAAAAACGAAATGAAATTTGAAAAATCAAGAAAATATAACTGTGACAAGGTAAACCACAAAAAAGCACTACTGAAATATTACAACTGTTGCATTTCAACGAAAGAATCTCAAAATGAACTCTGCAAAATCGAGAAAATGCAGCTGTGATATAGTAAACCTCAACAAAACACCACTGAAATATTCCAACTCTTGCAATTCAATGAAAGAAATACGAAATGAACTTTGAAAAATTATGGGAATATAACTCTGACATGGTAAACCACTACAAAAAACTACTGAAATATTCCAACTCTTGCATTTCAAATGAAAGAAATCGAAAAAGAACTTTGAAAAATAAATTGAATGTAAGTGTGATATGTTAGAAATTGACCAAACGCTGCATACATAATCCAACACTTCAATTTCGGCAAAAGAAATCAGAAAGGAACATTGAAAAATAAAGAAAACTTAACTGTCATGACCAAAACCATCATCAAACGCAACTGAGATATACCAATTGTTGCATTTCAACAGAGGAAATCCAAAATAAATTTTGTAAAATCAATGGAATGTAACTGCAGCAATGTAAAGTACGACGAGACACCGTTGAAATAATCTCAATCGTGCATTTCAACGAAAGAAATTCAAAATGGAAATTGAAAAATTAAGAAAATTTAAATGTGACAATGTAAACCAATTCAAACCACTACTAAAATAATCTAGCTCTTGCAATTTATTGAAAGAAATCAAAAATTAACTTTGAAAAACTAAGAACATGTAAAGCTGACAAGTTAAAGCACAACAAAACACTCCTGAAATAAGCCAACTCTTGCATTTCAATTAAAGAAATTCAAATGAACCTTGAAAAATCAAGAGAATGTAACTGTGACAAGGTAAACCACGACGAAACACTACTGAAATATTCCAACTCTTGCATTTCAATGAAAGAAATTCGAAATGAACTTTGAAAAATCAATAGAATTTATCTGTGACAAGGTAAACCATGACAAACAACTATTGAAATATTGAAAAATCAAGAGAATGTAACTGTGACAAGGTAAACCACGACGAAACACTACTGAAATATTCCAACTCTTGCATTTCAATGAAAGAAATTCAAATGAACTTTGAAAAAAATAAAGAGAATGTAACTGTGACAAGGTAAACCACAACAAAACACTACTGAAATATTCCAACTCTTGCATTTAAATGAAAGAAATTCGAAATGAACTTTGAAAAATCAAGGGAATGTATCTGTGACAAGGTAAACCATGACAAAACACTACTGAAATATTTCAACCATTTCAACGATAGAAATTAAAAATGAACTTTTAAAAATTAAGAGAATGTAACTGTGACAAAGTAAACCATGACAAAACACTACTGAAATATTCCAACTCTTGCATTTCAATGAAAGAAATTCAAAAAGAACTTTGAAAAATCAAGAAAATGTAACTGTGACAAGGTAAACCACTACAAAACACTACTGAAATATTCCAACTTTTGCATTTCAACGAAATAAATAAAAAATGAACACTGAAGAATATATCGAATTTAACTTTGACAAGGTGAACCACGAAAAAACACTACTTAAACATTCAAACTCCTTCATTTTAATGAAAGAAAACCGAAATGAACTTTTAAAAATCAAGAAAATGTAACTGTGACAAGGTAAACAAATACAAAACAATACTCAAATAGTCCAACTCTTGCATTTCAACGAAAGAAATTCAAAATGAAATTTGAAAAATCAATATAATGTAGCTGTGACAAGGTAAACCACGACAAAACTCTAATGAAATATTCCAAATATTGAATTTCAATGAAATAAATTCAAAATGAACTTTGAAAAATCAAGAGAATGTAACTGTGACAAGGTAAACCACAACAAAACACTACTGAAATATTCCAACTCTTGCATTTCAACGATAGAAATTCAAAATGAACTTTGAAAAATTAAGAGAATGTAACTGTGACAGGGTAAACCATGATAAAACACTACTGAAATATTCCAACTCTTGCATTTCAATGAAGGAAATAGAAAAAGAACTTTGAAAAATCAATAGACTGTAACTGTGACATGGTAAACCACGACAAAACACTACTGACATATTCAAACTCTTGCATTTCGAAGAAATAAATTCGAAATAAACTTTGAAAATTCAAGAAAATGTAACTGTGACAAGGTAAACCACGACAAAACGCTACTGAAATATTCCAACTCTTGCATTTCAACGGAAGAAATACAAAATGAACTTTAAAAAATCAAGAAAATGTAACTGTGACAAGGTAAACCACAACCAAACACTACTGAAATATTCCAACTCTTGCATTTCAATGAAAGAAATTCAAAATGAACTTTGAAAAATCGAGAGAATGTAACTGTGACAAAGTAAACCACAAAAAACACTACTGAAATATTCCAACCCTTGCATTTCAATGAAAGAAACTCGAAATGAACTTTGAAAAATCAAGAGAATGTATCTTTGACAAGGTAAACCATGACGAAACACTACTGAAATATTCCAACTCTTACATTTCAACGAAAGAAATTCAAAATGAACTTTGAAAAATTAAAAGAATGTAACTGTGACAAGGTAAACCACGACAAAACACTACTGAAATATTCCAACTCTTGCATTTCAACGAAAGAAATTCAAAATGAACTTTTAAAAATCAAGAGAATGTATCTGTGACAAGGTAAACCATAAAAAAACACTACTGAAATATTCCAACTCTTGCATTTCAACGAATAAAATCCGAAATGAACTTTGAAAAATAAAGATAATGTAACTGTGACAAGGTAAACCACAACAAAACACTACTGAAATAATCCAACTCTTGAATTTCAATTAAAGAAATTCAAATGAACTTCGAAAAATCAAAAGAATGTAACTGTGACAAGGTAAACCACGACAAAACACTACTGAAATATTCCAACTCTTGCATTTCAATGAGAGAAATTCGAAATGAACTTTGTAAAATCAATAGAATGTATCTGTGACAAGGTAAACCATGACAAAAAACTAATGAAATATTCCAACTCCTGCATTTCAACGAAAGAAATCCAAAATGAACTTTGAAAAATCAAGAGAATGTAACTGTGACAAGGTAAACCACATCAAAAAACTACTGAAATATTCAAACTCTTGCATTTCAATGAAAGAAATTAAAAATGAAATTTTAAAAATCAATATAATGTAACTGTTACAATGTAAATCACAAAAAAACACTAATGAAATATTCCAACTCTTGAATTTCAATGAAATAAATTAAAATTAAATTTTAAAAAAATAAAGAGAATGTAACTGTGACAAAGTAAACCACAACAAAACACTACTGAAATATTCCAACTCTTGCATTTAAATGAAAGAAATTCGAAATGAACTTTGAAAAATCAAGGGAATGTATCTGTGACAAGGTAAACCATGACAAAACACTACTGAAATATTCCAACTCTTGCATTTCAACGAAAGAAATTCAAAATGAACTTTGAAAAACTAATAGAATGTAACTGTGACAAGGAAAACCATGACAAAACACTACTGAAATATTCCACCTCTTGCATTTCAATGAAAGAAATTCAAAATGAACTTTGAAAAATAAAGTAAATGTAACTATGACAAGGTAAACCATGACAGAACACTACTGAAATATTCCAACTCTTGAATTTCAATTAAAGAAATCTAAAATGAACTTTGAAAAATCAAGAGAATGTAACTGTGACAAGGTAAACCACGACAAAACACTACTGAAATATTCCAACTCTTGCATTTCAATGAAAGAAAACCGAAATGAACTTTGAAAAATCCAGAGAATGTAACTGTGACAAGGTAAACCACAACAAAACACTACTGAAATATTCCAACTCTTTTATTCAACGAAAGAAATTCAAAATGAACTTTGAAAAATCAAGACAATGTATCTGTGACATGGTAAACCACGACAAAACACTACTGAAATATTCCAACTCTTGCATTTCAATGAAAGAAATTCATAATGAACTTTGAAAAATCAATAGAATGTAACTGTGACTATGTAAACCACAACAAAACACTACTGAAATATTCAAACTCCTGCATTTCAACGATAGAAATTCAAAATGAACTTTGAAAAATTAAGAGAATGTAACTGTGACAAGGTAAACCATGATAAAACACTACTGAAATATTCCAACTCTTGCATTTCAACGAAGGAAATCCAAAATGAACTTTGAAAAATCAATGAAAGGTATCTGTGACATGTAAGACCACGAAGAAATAATACAAAAGTAAATCAACTATTGCATTTAAATAGCATATAAACGAAATAAACTTTGAAAAATCAAGTGACTATATGTTTGACAAGATAAACCATGACAAAACACTTCTGAAATAATCCAACTCTTGCATTTCAACGAAAGAAATCCAAAATGAACTTTGAAAAATCAAAAGAATGTAGCTGTGACGAGGTAAACCACAACCAAACACTACTGAAATATTCAAACTCTTGGATT
This sequence comes from Artemia sp. Qi Xiang Cuo, assembly GCF_049724085.1. Lineage (NCBI taxonomy): Eukaryota > Metazoa > Arthropoda > Branchiopoda > Anostraca > Artemiidae > Artemia > Artemia sp. Qi Xiang Cuo. The sequence continues at coordinate 40,011,049 of NC_142799.1, forward strand.
TAAATGAAATAAATTCAAAATGAACTTTGAAAAATCAAGAGAATGTAACTGTGACAAGGTAAACCACGACAAAACACTACTGAAATAATCCAACTCTTGCATTTCAATGAAAGAAATTCAAAATGAAATTTGAAAAATCAATAGAATTTAACTTTGACAAGGTAAACCATGAAAAAACACTTCTGAAATATTCCAACTCTTGTATTTCAACGAAGAAAATTTAAAATGGACTTTTAAAAATTAAGAGAATTTAACTGTAATAAGGTAAACCATGACAAAACACTATTGAAATAATTCATCTCTTGCATTTCAACGAGAGAAATCCAAAATGAACTTTGAAAAATCAAAAGAATGTAACTGTGACAAGGTAAACCACAACAAAACACTACTGAAATAATCCAACTCTTGCATTTCAATGAAAGAAATCCAAAATGAAATTTAAAAATCAAGAGAATGTAAGTGTGACAAGGTATACCGTAGCAAAACCCTTCTGAACGAAACAAAATCTAGCCGTTTATCGAATGAAATCCGAAATGAACAATGAATCAACAAGAGAATATAACCACGACAATTTACAACAAGATAAAAAATTACAGAACTAACAAAGCTCTTGCAAGTCTGTGAAAGAAGTCTAAACTGGAGTTTTAAAAATCAACAGAATCTAAGTGTGACAAAGTAAACCACAACAAAACACTACTAAAATATTCCAACTCTTGCATTTCAATGAAAGAAATCCAAAATGAACTTTGAAAAATCAAGGGAATGTGACTGTGACATGGTAAACCAAAACAAGACACTACTGAAATAATCCAACTCTTGCATTTCAATAGAAGAAATACAAAATGAACTTTGAAAAATCTAGATAATGTAACTGTGACAAGGTAAACCACAACAAAATTCTACTGAAATATTCCAACTCTTGCATTTTAACAAAAGAAATCCAAAATGAACTTTGAAAAATCAAGAAAATGTAACTGTGACAAGATTAAGCACGACGAAACACTAATAAAATATTCCAACTCTTGCATTTCAATGAAAGAAATCCGAAATGAACTTTGAAAAATCAAGAAAATGTAACTGTGACAAGGTAAACCACAATAAAACACTACTGAAATATTCCAACTCTTGCATTTCAACGAAAGAAATCCAAAAGGAACTTTGAAAAATCAAGGGAATGTAACTGTGATAAGGTAAACCACATCAAAAAACTACTGAAATATTCCAACTCTTGGATTTCAATGAAAGAAATTAAAAATGAACTTTGAAAAATCAAGAGAATGTAACTGTGACAAGGTAAAGCACAACAAAACACTACTGAAATAATCTAACTCTTGCATTTCAATGAAAGGAATTCAAATGAACTTTGAAAACAATCAAGAGAATGTAACTGTGACAAAGTAAACCACAACAAAACACTACTGAAATATTCCAACTCTTGCATTTCAATGAAAGAAATTATAAATGAACTTTGAAAAATCAAGGGAATGTATCTGTGACAATGTAAACCACGACAAAACACTACTGAAATATTCAAACTCTTGCATTTCAAATAAATAAATTCAAAAAGAACTTTGAAAAAATAATAGAATGTAAGTACGACAAGGTAAACCATAAAAAAAAACTAATGAAATATTCCAACTCTTGCATTTCAACGAAAGAAATCCAAAATGAACTTTGAAAAATCAAGAGAATGTAAGAACGATAAGGTAAGCCATACAAATCACTACTGAAATATTTCAACTCTTGCATTTCAACGAAAGAAATTCAAAATTAACTTTTAAAAATCAAGAGAATGTAAGTTTGACAAGGTAAACCACGAGAAAACACTATTGAATATTCCAACTCTTGCGTTTCAACGAAAGAAATCTGAAATGAACTTTGAAAAATCAAGAAAATGTAACTGTGAAAAGGTAAACCACTACAAAACACTAGGTAAATATTCCAAATTTTTCATTTCAATGAAAGAAATTCCAAATCAACTTTGATAAATATAGACAATGTAACTGTGACACTGTCAACCACGACAAAGCACAACTGAAATATTTCAACTCTTGCATTCCAATGAAAGAAATTCATAATGAACTTTGAAAAATCAAGAGAATGTAACTGTGACAAGGTAAACCACAACAAAACACTACTTAAATATTTAAAATCTTGCATTTCAACGAAAGAAATTCAAAATGAACTTTGAAAAATTAAGAGAATTTAACTGTGACAGGGTAAAACATGACAAAACACTACTGAAAAATTCCAACTCTTGCATTTCAACGAAGGAAATCGAACATGAACTTTGAAAAATCAAGGGAATGTAACTGTGACATGGTAAATCACGACAAAACACTACTGAAATAATCCCACTCTTACATTTCAATGAAAGAAATTCAAAATAAACTTTGAAAAATCAAGAGAATGTAACTGTGACAAGGTAAACTACGACAAAACGCTACTGAAATATTCCAACTCTTGCTTTTCAACGAAAGAAATCCAAAAAGAACTTTGAAAAATCAAGAAAATGTAACAGTGACAAGATAACCCATAACAAAAAACTACTGATATAATCCCAACCTTGCATTTCAATGAAAGAAAACCAATATTAACTTCTAAAAATTATGAAAATGTAAAATTGACATTTTAAACCACGAAAAAGCAATATTAATATATACCCTCAAAATATTATCAATGAGTGAAAATCAAAATGGACAATGAAAAATTGAGGGAAAAAAACTGTTGCTTGGTACACCACGATAAATCACTACTGACAAATTCCAACTCTTGCTAATCAACGGTATAAATCCAAAATTAATTAATAAAAACTAAGAGACTGTAACAGTGACAAGTTATACAATGGCAAAGAACTACTGAAATAATTCATCTCTTGCATTTCAACGAGAGAAATCCAAAATGAACTTTGAAAAATCAAAAGAATGTAACTGTGACAAGGTAGACCACGACGAAACACTACTGAAATATTCCAAGTCTTGCATTACAATTAAATAAATCCAAAATGAACTTTAAAAATAAAGAAAATGTAATTGTGACAAGGTAAACCACATCAAAACACTACTGAAATATTCCAACTCTTGCATTTCAGTGATTGAAATCCAAAATAAACTTTGAAAAATAAAAAGAATGTAAGTGTGACAAAATAAAACACGACAAAACACTACTGAAATATTACAACTCTTACATTTCAATGCAAGAAATTCAAAATTAACTTTGAAAAATCAAGTGAATGTAACTGTGACATGGTAAACCACGACAAAATACTACTGAAATAATCCCACTCTTGTATTTCAATGAAAGAAATTCAAAATGAACTTTGAAAAATCAAGAGAATGTAACTGTGACAAGGTAAACCACGACAAAATGCTACTGGAGTATTCCAACTCTTGCAATTCAACGATAGAAAACCAAAACGAACTTTGAAAAATCAAGAGAATACAACTGTGACAAGGTAAACCACGACAAAACACTACTGAAATATTCCAACTCTTGCATTTCAATGAAAGAAAACCGAAATGAACTTTGAAAAATCAAGAGAATGTAACTGTGTCAAGGTAAATCACCACAAAATACAACTGAGATATTCCAACTCTTTCTTTTCAACGAAAGAAATTCAAAATGAACTTTGAAAAATCAAGAAAATGTAACTGTGATAAGGTAAACCACGACAAATCATTACTGAAATATTCCAAATCTTGCATTTCAATGGAAGAAATTCAAAATGAACTTTTAAAAATCAAGAGAATGTAACTGTGACAAGGTAAACCACAACAAAACACTACTGAAATATTCCAGCTCTTGCATTTCAACGATAGAAATTCAAAATGAATTTTGAAAAATTAAGATAATGTAACTGTGACAAGGTAAACCATGACAAAACACTACTGAAATATTCCAACTCTTGCATTTCAGCGAAGGAAAACGAAAATGAACTTTGAAAAATCAAGGGAATGTAACTGTGACATGGTAGACCACGACAAAACACTACTGAAATATTCCAACTTGCATTTCAATGAAAGAAATTCAAAATGAAATTTACAAAATCAAGAGAATGTAACTGTGACAAGGTAAACCACGACAAAACACTACTGAAATATTCCAACTGTCCTAGTCGATTACGTCATTCAATGCCCATATATGGACTCCCGTCATGACCTCCTGATAGGGTTCTACCGATTATGTAATCAATTTCTCAGATATCCAACTGTCCTAGTCGATTACGTCATTCTATGCCCATGTATGGACTCCCGTCATGACCTTCTGATAGGGTTCTACCGATTATGTAATCAATTTCTCAGAAATCCATTTGTCCTAGTCGATTACGTCATTCTATGTCCATATATGGACCCCCGTCATGACCTCCTGATAGGGTTCTACCGATTATGTAATCAATTTCTCAGAAAATCCATTTGTCCTAGTTGATTACGTCATTTTTATGTCATGTGTCATTCGTCATGTGTCATGTGTCGTGTCATGTGTCATGTGTCATGTCTCATGTGTTGTGTCATGTGTCATGTGTCACGTGTCATGGGTTGTGTCATGTGTCACGTGTCACGTGTCGAGTGTCATGTGTCATGTTTCACGTCGCATGTGTCATATGTTACTCATAAATATCCAAGAAGCATCCATCAAAGTGAGAACATCCAAGAAAACATCCATCAAAGTTGGAACAGCTAAGAAACATCAAACAAAGTGGCAACATCCAAGAAAACATCAAACAGAGTGAGAACATCCAAGAAACATCCATCAAAAGTGAGAACATCCAAGAAACATCCATCAAAGTCAGAACATCCAAGAAACATCCATTAAAGTGAGAACATACAATAAACATCCATCAAAGTGAGAACATACAATAAACATCCATCAAAGTGAGAGCATCCAAGAAAACATCCATCAAAGTGAGAACATCCAAGAAACATCCATCAAAGTGAGAACATCCAAGAAAACATCCTTCAAAGTGAGAACATCCACGAAACATCCATCAAAGTAAGAACATCCAAGAAGCATCCATCAAAAGTGAGAACATCCAAGAAACATCCATCAAAGTAAGAACATCCAAGAAACATCCATCAAAGTGAGAAAAATACTGTTTTTCAATTCTCACTGACAAAAACCATAAAACAGACATAAATTAATGTTGACATCCATGAAAAACATCAAATAAATTGACCAACACACATAACCGTCCAATAAACATCCATAAAAGTGAGAAAATTCCTGTTTTTTCAAGTGAGAAAAATTCTGTTTTTTTATTCTCAGTGAGAAAACCATCTCCCCAGGGACTCTATGCCCATATATGGTATGCTGTTCGGAGTAGCACCCCCTTTCTACTCATAGGGACATAGGAGAGTCTTCACGGTATTGTGTTGGGTTTACCACATTTTGTCTTTACTAGACCAAGACAAATTCTTCGGTTTGTTGTCTACTGTTTCTATACCCTTTATTTGTGGGTTATTTAAATAACCACCTATGGCTATGGGATACGGTAAAGTTGACAATAGTATTTAAAAAAAATCTATTAAAGTAGTACACACGATTCATCTTTATTTAGTTGTATGAATAGGAGAACGATATTAGTCGTTTTTTTTTACAGTCGAAAAATTTAGGGGTACGAGGGCTATGCACTGTTTTGAAATATTTGAATTATTATATGAATTTATACAAAAGTTCGTGGTAACAAAACGTATGTAAGGAGCGACCCGGCTCAAAAGTAACCGAAACTCTTAAAAAGAGATTTGATACCAAAAGATATATCCAAAGGATTGCCCTTTTTGCTGATTTCAAATATATAACTTTCATCAAGTTTAGTCTTGTCCATAAAAGATTACGAGCCTGAGAAAAATTGGTGTATTTTCGAAAAAGGGGATAACACCCCCTAAAAGTCAAGTGATATTAATTAAAATCACACCATCAGATTCAGGGTATCAGAAAACCCTACTGTCTAGGTTTCAGGCTCCTATCTGCAAAATGTGGAATTTTGCATTTTTTGCCAGAAGACAGATCACGGACGCGTGCTTATTTGTTTTTTTTCTCAGGATTGATCGTATCGACCCAGTGGTCCTATAAAATCAGGGGGTAGGGCTCATTCAAACGGAAATTAAAAGTTCTAGTGTCCTTTGTAAGTGACCAAAAAATTGGAGGGTAACTAGGCCCCCTCCCCCGCCCCATTCTTCACAAATTCGTCCGATAAAAATTTTTGAGATATTCATTTTGTTCATCATAGTTGAAATGCCCAACAACTATGCCTTAGGGTAAACCATGACCCCCCCCCACAGCCTCAGGGGAATGGTCTTTAAGTTATAAAATTTGCCAATTGTTTACGCATAGTATTTGTTACTGGGATGTTTGCATACATTTCCGGGTGGCAGGGGATAAATTTCCCGCTGGGGGTTTTACGACAGGGGAAGTTTCCTTGGGGAGGGAAGTTTCCAGGGAGCAAACTTGCCAGGAGAAATTATACACTGGGGGAATTTGCCAGAATTCTTAAACAAAATCCTTTTTATAATGTCTCTTCCGTCTCAATTGTACGCGCGGAGGGGTTACGAGTAATTGTTTGAGGTAAATTTTCAACGGGATCAAATTGTCTAGAGGATATTTCCGTGGGGGAGGGGTTTCTCCGTGGAAGTGGGGCCAGATTTCCCGTTATTATTTAAAAACGATCAGAAATTAAATTAAAAAAAAACAAGTTTTTCAACTGAAAGTAAGGAGCAACATTAAAACTTAAAACTAACAGAAATTATTACGTATATAAGGGGTGTTGCCCCCCCCCCTCGACACCTCGCTCTTTACGGTAAAGTTTGAATTTCGTTCCGATTCCTTAAGAATGACTCCTAAAACACAAGGAACGTTTAATTAGAAAAATAAGACGCTTTTTTAAAAGTAATAAGAAACTTTAGCGTAAAGAGTGTGGTGTTGAGGAGGGGGCAACCTCCTATATATACGTAATAATTTCTGTTCGTTTTAAATTTTAATGTTGCTCCATACTTTCAATTGAAAAAACTTGTTTTTTTATTTAATCAGTCTCTAGATTAATATGGCTCTTTGAAAACTCCTTTTTTCAGAAATCCTTTATTGATTATTTTCCTAAGAAACAGGGTTATGAAAGACCATGAAGTTCTCATTTTCTTTTTTTAACTTATTTATATTAATTTCTTCCTCGATATTTCTAATTTTATTTTCTTAAACATTAATTATAATTAAACCTACCAATGGTGAACCTTTTTTATTAATCCTACGAAAGTGACTTATGCAAAAATTTTCCATGCCAGGGAATAAGATCGTATAGGGTGAAAAGAGCACCACATGAGATCAAGTGGGTTGGAAAAGACTAGACCAAGTCTTAAGCCGGGGAAATGCAATTGTATGAGTGAAAAGAGGGTCAGGGAAAGGAAATCCCATAGATGAAAAGAGTCGTTGTGAAACCAACAAGGTTGGAAAGAATGGGTTAAGTCTCAAGCCAGGGAATGAAATCATGTGGAGACCAGGTGATAACGAGAAGCTTGGAAAAGACTAGAAAAAGTCTCAAACCAGAAAAAAGAGGTCGAATGGGTGAAAAGAGGGCCAGGTGAGACCAAGAGGGTTGGAAAAGACTATACCAAGTCTTAAGCCATGGTATAGAAGTCGTATGTGGCTAAAAGATGACCAGGGGAGCCCTCCATTTTCCCAAGGAAAGAGTAGTAAACAAAGCTGGCTCGTTTGGAAGTTGCTACTTACAGCAAGCCTAATATATACAAGCCTACCACATGCCATGTGCAGCTTTAAAATCGGCTATTTAGTTTTTTTTTTCTTAACTGGCATTTTGACATTTCTGGCAACTAAAACGATCTAAAAAGGTCACAATTTTAAGGAAGAACTTGTATTTTTGACATGATGGTTGTATCGAACCTATGGTGACGCCATGACTTCAAAAAGAGACTCGCATTGTCTACGGCTGCATGATAAGTAACAATGAGGATCAATATATGCAAGCCTGTCGCATATCCATGCCGGGGCCCGGCCTCAAAATCGGCTGAATAGTTCTTTCTTTTTAAAACTGGCAAATTAACATTTCTGGTGACAAGAACGATCTAAATAAATCATAACTAAGAATTCTTATTTCTCCCATGGTGACTTTTATCGAACCTGTGGTGACGTCATAACATCGAGAAAAGGCTCAAATTATATGTGGTTAGAAGACAAGCGACAATGAATAAACGGGAAACCCTTTAAAAACGATCTTAGCTCAACTGACCCTTTGGACTTGCTTGTACTTGTAAGTCGATCAGTAAAATTTTACTATAATTTTTTTTCTATTTAACCTGTTATTGAAGCTTACCCTTCTTAAAATCTCTTAAGAGGGGGGAGGAGCGTCAAATTCCATGGGAATTTATTTTTTTATATTTCGTTGTATCCCGTTTCTGCGTCAGAACCAAGTCCAAGGTCAGATATCAAAATGCCTTCCTTGCAAAATACTTTTTTTTTAGTTACGATTGTCTAGCCTATTAAACCGATTGTTGAAATCAACTGAATCCCTAGACTCATCGTTTTCTGCCTTATCTCTTATTGAAAGACAATATTTCCTATCATTTTCTTTATAACGCTGTAACTTCAAACCGCTGGTGCTAAAAAATAAACGGCTTCTAGCATATTGTTCGGAGCAAGGGCTATAATTAGAGCTATTTCGTACCCTTACTCCACCATTTTTCTTTAGTGCAAATAGTATGCCACCAATCACAAGACTTCATTAGAGGAGAAGCAAACTTGATTCAGCAGATAAAGGTTTTGCGCTACTTCGTGTACTTCCTGTTGAAGTAATCCTTTACAACTAAAGAGCAAAAAATTACCTTGAATGTTCCCACAAAAATAAAAAAGATTATTTCAAACTTAGCACACAACAGACTGGTACGGACTATTACTACGACTTTTGGAAATCCTTTATTTGCACTGTGAGATTGTTTTTATCGTGCCCTAGATACCAAGATAATGATCCTGAAACAAATTAATGTTATCAGTAACTTAAAAAAATACTTTTGATAAAAATATGCCTAATAAGATTCTTCTGCTAAAATTCTACAACTTTACGATCAAAACTTTTGACTGACTGATTTTATTGTGATTTTAATGAATTATTGTATGTTCAAGTCATTTTTGAAACCTTAATGTAATCAAAATTATATCAGCAATAGAATTTTTTATTTTTTCTTAATGATCTTTTAAATTTTTTTGTGAGATAGGGGTTTCGGACTTGCTTAAACAAAATTTAATTCGTTCTAAAAGTTTTCAAAATACAACTCAGATGCTGAACTACAAAATGTAATTACTTTTATATTATTCCTATATTCACGGTGCCAGGTCCTTAAAGGTATCTTATATACCACATTTCCTTTACCTTGTTCCAAAATCTTGAGGTTTCAAACGCCTGTGAAACCTTCTTTTGAAGGAGTCAACAGAGGAATTTGCAGAAATAATATCCCCAGGAAGATTGTTTCAGATAGAATTGCAACGCCAGATGGAGCTGTTCCTCAAGTACTTGGCGTGTCTTCCTTAACATAATTGGACCGAGCTGTGTGCCTTCATATCTGTCATGACAGATGGACAAAAGGGGCACAATCTTATGGGGTGGTTCCAACAGCGTTTTTGGAGTACCAGCATATAGCGGGTATCCATTTTCAGCTGTGGGTCTCACCCAGGACTTGCATAGAGGGATAATCGAGTTGGATGGAAGAAGGTCTTTGCAGGACAGAGTACCCCCCAGCTTTCTTGCATAAGACGTACTTACCCGTTCAAGGTGATTATTCCAAGAGAGTTCGGTGGAGCAATGAATCTTCAGAAGACGAGACTCGTCCATTCTCTTTGTAGTTTCATTTAAAAAAAAAAAGCTGGGCTGTTCACAAGTCATCTTTGATCGGGTAATAAGAAGCTCTTGTATTTACGATGCATTGAAGTTGACCATCCATGCATCAGACCACTTTTCGATTTAAAAAAGATTCATTTGCAGAGAAAGGGAAGCTTGTGTTGGGTCCTCGTGTTTTTAGACAGCTGAATTTGTCATAGTATCGTTGGCAAAGTGATGCAGAGGGCTTGCGAAGTACCCTCCTATGTCATTTATATAAATATTATCTTAACTTTTAGTTACTATATGCCGTAGTTTGTTCTTTACTAGGTTTCAGCAATATCCGATGAAACTTACAAAATCCACATTTATAATCAACTATATAGATCATTTATGTAATTAATTAAAAAAACTTTTTCCACGAAATAAGTTTTTCAAAGAAAAGTAAAGAACTCTATTAAACAAAAAATGAGCAAAACTAAAATCAAATAATCTACCAAGCGTGAAACTACCACAAATCAGCATTGATAAATAAATGAAACCCAAAACGAACAGAAATTACAATAATTAACCGAGTCAAACTCAAAACGAAAAGAAATTAACACAAGTTGGGCGCACAAAGCCTATGCCTTCCCAAGGCCAGAATAAAATTTGCACTTCATTGAAAAAATATAAATGTTTTCACTTTTACAACTTTAATGAATAAAACAATGTTAAAATACTGATTGCTTAATATCAGTATATGTACATTAAACTGACGATCCACATTCATTTGCATTTTGTTAGTAAAGTACAAATTTCTCTCTGGCTTTGGGAAGACATAGGGGTTTTGCACCCAACTTATGTTAATTTCTGCTCGTTTTAATTTTGCTTTGGTAATTTACTGTAATTTCTTTTCGTTTTGAGTTTCATTTATTTATCAATGCTGATTTGTGGTAGTTTCACGCTTGGTAGATTATTTGATTTTAGTTTTGCTCATTTTATGTTTAATGGCGTTCTTTACTTTTCTTTGAAAAACTTATTTTGTGGAAAAAGTTTTTTTAATTAGTTTCTGTTCGTTTTATATTGACATAGTCTTTTCAGGGAAAAAGAAAATAATGCTTTTAATCTTTTTGTTTTTTAAGACTTTATAGTTTGGCCTGCTATTTGTATGCCGGAGAAAATTTTTCAGTAATTTTTAACAGCATACACCCTTTTAAAAATCTAGACGCAAATAGTACTGTTTAAATTAGTTTCATAACTCCTCTAGTTGACCTGTAATGGAAAACTTGACACCATTCGCAAAAAAATCTGTTTACTTTCTTTGATAGCTTGGATACACTTACGCTATTTGGATTTGGTTAAATTTTAAGAGCAGAAGCAGCCCCGAACGTTTGAACATAATACCCTCAGTCGTTCTTGGGATACTGATGAGATGCCTTATTGGGAATTAGGATTATCACAGTGCATTTTAATTTAATCTTAAGTCAACATTTAGTTTTTAAACATATAAAAATTTGATTTGAGGAATACTAAAATCTATTCTATAAATCATATACAACAACTTTCTATATAAACCTTGTATGCCCCCAGGGCATAACTTACAACCCTTACGCTGAGGGCTCTGAGGGGTTTATCATCCTAAAAGACCTAATTTCCAGAACTTTCAACTACGTTGAACAAAATGAATATCTCAAAATTTTGATTGGATGTGTTTGGGAAAATGGTAGGCGTGAGAGGGGCGTTAGTCGCTATCCAATCACTTTCAACTATTAAAAAAGGCACTAGTCCTTTCAATTTCCAGATGAATGAGCCCTTTTGAACTTTCTACGACAACGCTTTCAATAAAAACTTTATATACCCCCAGGGCATAACTTAAAACCCCTGCCCTGAGGGCTGTGGGGAGAGGGGTTGTCATCCTTAAAGACCTAATTTCCAAAACTTTTAACTACGTTTAGTAAAATGGCTATCTAAAAACTTTGATTGCATGTGTTTTGGGAAAAAGTGGGCGAGAGACGGGGGTTAGCTGCCCTCAAATCTCTTTTGACTATTAAAAAGGGTACTAGTCCTTTGAATTTCAAATCGAATGAGCCCTTTTTCAAGTTTCTACGACAAAGATCTCAATAAAAAAACTTATATGCCCCCAGGTCATAACTTATAATCCTTGCCCTGAGGGTTGTGGGGGAGTGTCATCCTTAAAAATATTTTTTCTATCTGGAAATAAACTACACTGAAATAACTGGATATCTAAAATTTCTTATTGGATGTGCTTGGGGGCATGAGGGGTGTGGGGGGGGGGGGCTAGTGGCCCTCCAATCACTTTAGACTATTAAAAAGGGCACTAGCCATTTGAATTTCCAGTCGAATGAGCTTTTATTGAAGTTTCTACCACAACGCCTTCTTTGAAAACCTTATATACCCCTAGGGCATAACTTAAAACCCTTGCCCAGAGGCATTTGGGGGAGTGTCCTCCTCAAAACAATATTTTCTATCTGGAAATCAACTACGCTGAACAAAATGGCTATCTCAAAATTTTGATTAGATGTTTTTGGGGGAATGATGGGCGTGGGCGAGGGGGCTAGTTGCCCTCCAATCACTGTCGACTATTAAAAAAGGGTACTAGCGCTTTGAATTTACACTCGAATGAGCCTCTTTGGAAGTTTCTACGACAACGCTCTCTATCAAAAACTCATATGCCCCAAGGGCATAACACAAAACCCTTGCCCTGAGGGTTGTGGGGGAGTGTCCTCCTCAAAAACATATTTTCTATCTGGAAATCAACTACACTGAACGAAATGGCTATCTAAAAATTTTGATTGGATGTTTTTGGGGGAATGATGGGTATGGGGGGCTAGTTGCCATCCAATCACTTTCGACTATTAAAAAAGCCACTAGCCCTTTGAATTTCCAATCAAATGAGCCTGTATTAAAGTTTCTACGACAACGCCTTCTATGAAAACCTTATATGCCCCTAGGGTATAACTTAAAACCCTTGCCCTGAGGGTTCTGGGGGAGTGTCATCCTCGAAAACATATTTTCTAAATGGAAATCAAGTACGCTGAACAAAATGGCTCTCTCAAAATTTTGATTGGATGTGTTTGGGGAAATAATGGGCGTGGGGGGGGGCTAGTTGCCCTCCAATCACTTTCGACTAATAGAAAAGGGTACTAGCCCTTTGAATTTCAAATGGAATGAACCTTTCTTGAATTTTCTACGACAACGCCTTCTATAAAAACCTTATATGCCGCCAGGGTATAACTTAAAACCCTTGCCCTGAGGGTTGTAGGGAAGTGTCAGTATTAAGTACATATGGAATTTGCTTGCAGGTATAGGAATTTCCATGCTATTTGCTTGCAGGTATAGGACCATGCTATTTGCTTGCAGGTATAGGACCATGCTATTTGCTTGCAGGTATAGGAAATACTTTTGCTTAGACATAAGGTACAATCTGGTTAGGTGGGTATAATCACATTGCCTATTCAAAGGTAGTGTGCAATTGAAACTGTATCAATTATTTTATTCCAGTTTTTCTAAACCAGTATTGTCTATAACTTTATTTATGTAGGTTAAACTTCCGATGGTTAAGAAAGCGTAAAATGAAATTAAAGGATGAGGAATGGGATGCTATAATTAGAATGGTTTTAAGTTGAAAATTGTGACTTAAAAATAACTCTATTTGCGAATTTTTTGCGAAAAGATATTTGCGTGAAGGTATTGCGTTGGTTAAGAAAGAGTAACGGGTAATTAAAGTATGAGGAATGGGATGCTATAATTAGAATGGTTTTAAGTTGAAAATTGTGACGTAAAAATAACTCTATTTGCAAATTTTTTGCGAAAAGGTATTTGTGTAAAGGTATTGCGTTGGTTAAGAATGCCTCACGGGTAATTAAAGAATGAGGAATGGGATGCTTGCATCAACAATACAAAGAATATGCTCAGATACTTAATAGATTTGACGCCTACAAGAGACATTGGTAAAAGGTATTCAATAACTTAATTGAAAAGCAACGATAGAATGACATTGTGACTTGACCTAGCTTTACCTCTCCGATGTGGTCTTTATAATAAACAAGTAACATTTGAAAAGTATTGTAACTTTAACTATAAAGGGCTAAACAATATTTTGAGGGGGAGGGGTTGCAGAGAGGCTTGAGTGAAACGAGGGTTCAGGTCAAGCGGGGACACTTACCCGGGGGGTTTGGTTATACAGGGGTTCAGTTACAAAGGGGGTTCAGTTGCACGGGGGTTGAGTTAACTGGGGCTGGAGGGCTACGACAGCCGGGCTTTTTCGTAGCTGCTCGGGACAGATGTGCATTCTTTTGATGTGGAAAAGTTCACTTTGATTTGCCTGACCTTGGGGGTTCAGTTGAACGGGGGTTGAGTAAAATGGGGCTTGAGTTACACGAGAGTAGTGCTTTGTCGTGGTTTAGCTTGTCACAGTTACTCTCTTTGGGCTGTTTGTGTTTCTTTGGGATGTGTGTGTCTCTTTGGGGCTGTGTGTTTCTTTGGGGTGTTTGAGTCTTTTTGATCTGTTTATGTTTCTTTGGGCTGTTTGAGTCTTTTTGGTCTGTGTTTGTCTCTTTGGGGTGTTTGTGTCTTTTTGGGCTGTTTGTGTTTCTTTGGGCTCTTTGTCTCTTTGTGGTGTTTTAGTCTTTTTGATCTGTTTATGTTTCTTTTAGATGTTTGTGTCTCTTAGGGACCGTGTGTGTCTCTTTGGGCTATGTGTGTCTCTTTGGGGCGTCTGAATCTTTTGGTCTGTTTGTGTCTGTATGGGAGTTTGTTTCTCTTTTGGCTGTGTGTGTGTGTCTCTTTTGGCGTTGTGTGTATCTTAGGACTGTGTTGTATATTTATGCTGTATGTGTGTCTATTTGGGATGTGTGTTTCTCTCTATGATGTATGTCTATTTTGGCAGTTTGAATCTTTTTGGTCTGTGTGTCTATATTTTGGCTTTATGTGTCGGTTTTGGCTTTGTGTGTATCTGTTGGATATGTGTGTCTCTTTGGGCCGGGTGAATCTCTTTGTGCTGTATGTGTCTCTTGGGCTGTTTGATTCATTTTGGTCTGTGTGTGTTTCTTTTGGCTGTTTGTTTCTTGTTGAGGCCATGTGTGTCTCTTTTGTCAACGTGTGTCTCTTTGGGGATGTTTGAATCTTTTTGGTATTAATGTGTCTGCATGGGCCTGTTTTTTCTCTTTTGTCTATATGTGTGTCTATTTTTGCTTTGTATGTATATTAGGAGTGTGTGCATGTATCTTTATACGGTGTTTGTCTCTTTTGGCAGTGTGTGTCTCTTTGTGCTGTGTATTTCTTTGGGTAGTTTGAATCTTAATGGTCTGTGTGTGTGTCTCTGTTGACTGTGTTTGTTGTTTTGGGCTTTGTGGCTCTCTGTTGGATGTTTTCATCTCTTTGGGCCATGTACGTCTCTTTGGGCTGTATGTGTCTCTTTGGGCTGTGGATGTCTCTTTTTGATGTGTGTGTCTTTAGGCTTTGTGTGTCTCGTTAGACTGTATGTATGTTTTGGGATGTCTGAGTCTTGTTGGTCTGTAAGTGTCTCTTTGGGCTGTTTGAGTCTTTTAGGTCGTTGTTTGTCTCTTTGGGTTGTGTTTCTGTTTGGGCTGTCTGTGTCTCTTTGAGCTGTTTGTGTCTCTTGAGAGTGTGTGTCCCTTTGGGCTGTGTGTCTCTTTGGGCTGTTTGAGTCTTTTTGGTCTGTTTGTGTCTTTTTGGGCTGTTTGAATCTTTGTAGTATGTGTTTGTATCTTTTTGCTGTTGTTTGTGTCTCTTTGGGATTTGTGTGTTTCTCTTTGGGCTTTTTGCGTCTCTTCTGTCTGTGTTTGTCTCTTTAGCATGTGTGTGTGTCTATTTGGTCTGTGTGTGTCTCTTTAGGCTGAGTGTCTCTTTGGGCAGTTTGAATCTTTTTGGTCTGTGTGTGTCTCTTTTGGCTTTTTATGTCGCTTGGGGCTGTGTGTGTCTCTGCTGGATGTGTGCGTCTCTTTGGGCCGGGTGCATTTTTTTGAGCTGTACGTGTCTCTTGGAATGTTTTAGTTGTTTTTGTCTGTGTGTGTTTCTTTTGGCTGTTTGTGTCTCTTAAAGGCCATGTGTGTCTCTTTGGGCAATATGTGTCTCTTTGGGGTGTTAGAATCTTTCTGGTATGTATGTGTCTGTATGGGTGTTTTTTGTGTCTTTGGGCTGTGTGCGTGTCTCTTTGGGATTTTTGTGTATCTTCGGACTCTTTGTTTGTCTCTGTAGACTGTGTGTGTATCTTTGTGATTTGTGTCTCTCTGTATTATTTGTGTCTCTATTGAAATATCGAATCTTTATTGTCTGTGTGTGTGTCTCTGTTGGCTGTGTGTGTCTTTTTTGGGTGTGTCTCTTTCTTTAGGATGTATGCGTCTCTTTGGGCCGTGTACGTTTATTTGAGCTTGATGTATATCTTTGATATGTGGGTGTATCTGTGTTATGTGTGTCATTCGAGGCTGTGTGTGTCTCGTTGGACTGTTAATCTTTTTGGGGTGTCTGAGTCTTTTTGGTCTGTATGTGTCTCTTTGGGCTGTTTGAGTCTTTTAGGTCTGTGTTTGTCTCTTTGGGTTGTGTTTCTCTTTGGGCTGTCTGTGTTATAAAAAACACTTCATTCTAAAAAAATTACAGGTACAAAAAGATTTATAGGCTCTTAATTTAGGTGTCTGACTATGTCGTAATGCCTACGAACTGCTAAGAATTTTTATATATGCTATAAAAAACACTTAATTCTATACTAATTGTAGTTTAAATAAGATTTTATAGGACATTAATTTATGTATCTGACCATCTCGTAATGGCTACGAAATGCTAAGAATATTGATATCTTATATAAAAACACTTCATACTAAAAAATTGTAGGTTAAAAATTATTTATATGTCCTTAATTTAGTTATATGACTATCTCGTAATGTCTACTAACTGCTAAGAATCTTTATATGTTCTATAAAAAACACTTCATTCTAAACAAATTGTAGGTACAAAAGGATTTATAGGCCCTTAATTTAGGTATCTGACTATCTCGTAATGGCTACAAACTGCTAAGAATCTTGATACCTGCAATAAAAAACACTTCATTCTAAACAAATTGTAGGTACAAAAAGATTTATAGGCCCTTAAAATACTTCCAAATTTTTCATAGAAGATAGAAAAGTTCAAGTTCTCTTCTGAATTTTACCAACGAACCCAATTCAATTCTAATTTCTCAAGAGAAAATAAAAACCTTCCACTTCAGTTTTAAGTTCACCATGACATAAAAAATTTAAAGTTCAGTTCAAAATTTTTGCATAGAAGATAGGAAAAGTTATACTCTAATTTTTATTATTTCCTATGAAGATTAAAAGTTTCACTTAAATTTTTAATTTTTTCTCAAAGAAATGAAGAAAAGTTCAACTTCGATTCTGAATTTTCTCAATGAAAATGAAATAAGTTATTGATCATTTCTATTTTCCCAAAATAATATAAAAATTTTCCACTTCAGTTCAGACAAAAGTTATACTATGATTGTGATTATTTTCCATGAAGACAAAAAATTTTGTTTTAATTCTAAATTTTCTTAAATTCAATTCCGACCTTTCTCAAAGAGATGAAAAAATTTAAAGTTCTTTTCCAAATATTTACTCTGAAAAGAAAAGTTAAACTTCGATTCGGAGTTTTCTCAATGAAAATGAAATAAGTTATTGATCAATTCTATTTTCATAAAATAATATAAAATTTTCCACTACAATTCAGATTTTTCTCAAAGAGATGACAAAATTTAAAATATTGTTCCAAATTTTTCATAGAAGATAGAAAAAGTTACCTCTTTGATATAATGCTAAATTTTCTTAAATTCAATTCCGACCTTTCTCAAAGAGATGAAAAAATTTAAAGTTCTGTTCCAAATATTTTCCCGGAAAAGAAAAGTTCAACTTCGATTCTGAATTTTCTCAATGAAAATTAAATAATTTATTGATCAATTCTTTTTTAATAAAATGATATAAAAATTTCACAGTAAAATAAGAATTTTATAAAATATATTAGAAAATTTAAAGTTCTGTTCCAAATATTTTCTTGGAAGAAGAAAAGTTCAACTTCGATTCTGAATTTTCTTAATGAAAATGAAATAAGTTATTGATCAATTCTATTTTCCTAAAATAATATCAAAATTTTCCACTTCAGTTCAGATTTTTCTCAAAGAGATGAAAAAATTTAAAATACTTCGAAATTTTTCATAGAAGATAGAAAAGTTCAAGTTCTCTTCTGAATTTTACCAACGAACACAATTCAATTCTAATTTCTCAAGAGAAAATAAAAAGCTTCCACTTCAGTTTTAAGTTCACCATGACATAAAAAGAGATGACAAAATTTAAAATATTGTTCCAAATTTTTCATAGAAGATAGAAAAAGTTATACTTTGATATAATTCTAAATTTTCTTAAATTCAATTCCGACCTTTCTCAAAGAGATGAAAAAATTTAAAGTTCTATTCATTTTGGCTTCATGTGTTGTTATGTTGAATTTAGATTAGACTGGTTTTTCTTTTTATTTTGGCTTCATGTGCTATAACCTTGAATTTAGGTTAGACCGGTTTTTCTTTCTATAGTAGAGACTAGCGTATATTTTTGGAGTAGAAAAAAAAATTCTGGTTAGTCTGAAGTTGATTGTCTGAAAAGTATTTTTTTGGGGGGAGATACACGATTGGCTGAAACAAAAGCAGAACTTTTAAAATCACATCAACTAAAGATCAGTAAATGATTCCTTTGTTTTTTTTGTGTTTTTTTGTTGTTGAACACAATTGGTTGAAACAAAAGCAGAACTTTTAAAATAAAAAAAACTGAAGGTCAGTAAATAATTTCATTGTTTTTTTTTTTTTAAACACGATTGTTTGAAATAAAAGAGGAACTTTTAAAATCACAACAACTCATGGTCATTAAATAAAAAAATTAGTTTTGGCTTCATGTGTTGTTACGTTGAATTGAGATTAGGCTGATTTTTCTTTTCATTTTGTCGTCTTTTGTTTCTATGTTTAATTTGTGTTAGACCTGTTTTTATTTATATAGTAGATAATATTATGTTTTTTTATATTAGAAAGAAAAAATTCTTTTTATTCTGAAGCTTATTGCCTGAAAATTATTTTTTTGGGGCAGAGAAACGATTGTGTGAAAAAAAAGCTTAAATTTTAGAATAAAAAAAACCTAATATCATTAGATAATTACCTTTTTTTTTTTTTGTTAAACACAATTGGCTGAAATAAAAGCGGAACTTTTAAAATCACAACAACTAAAAATCAGTAAATGATTCCTTTGTTTTTTTTTGTTAAACACAATTGGTTGAAACAAAAGCAGAACTTTTAAAATCAAAAAACAACTGAAGGTCAGTAAATAGTTCCATTGTTTTTTTGTTTTTTTTTTAAACAAGATTGGTTGAAATAAAAGAGGAACTTTTAAAATCACAACAACTGAAGGTCAGTAAATAAAAAAAACCTAAAATAATGTCATGAAATCAACATGCAAAGTCAACATAGCTTTATTTCATTTTTTAAGGTTCATTTAGACGAGGTTACGTGCGCGCACTTAATACCTAAATTAAGGGCCTATAAATCCTTTTGTACCTACAATTTGTTTAGAATGAAGTGTTTTTTATAGCACGTATCAAGAGTTTTAGCAGTTCGGATCCATTACGAGATGGACATATATCTACATTAAGGGCCTAGAAATCTTTTTTGAAATAGTCTTTACTTATAAATTGTAGTTTTTTATTGCAGATATCAAAATTATTATTAGGTCTTCGCCATTACATGGCATTCAGATACATAAAGTAAAGGAAATATGCATCTTTTTGTACCTGCAATTTTTTTAGATTTAAGTGTTTTTTATAGAATATATAAAGATTATTATCAGGTTTTATACATTAGTAGATAGTCAGATATCAAGATTTTTAACAGTTCGTAGCCATTACGAGATAGTCAGATACCTAAATTAAGGGCCTATAAATCCTTTTGTACCTACAATTTGTTTAGAAGGAAGAGTTTTTTATAGCACATATCAAGATTCGTAGCAGTTCGTAGCCATTACGAGATAGTCAGATATCTAAATTAAGGGCCTATAAATCTTTTTGTAGCTACAATTTGTTTAGAATGAAGTGTTTTTTATAGCAGATATCAAGATTCTTAGCAGTTCGTAGCCATTACGAGATAGTCAGATACCTAAATTAAGGGCCTATAAATCCTTTTGTACCTACAATTTGTTTCGAATGAAGTGTTTTCTATAGCAGATATCAAGATTCTTAGCAGTTTGTAGGCATTACGAGATAGTCAGACACCTAAATTAAGGGCCTATAAATCTTTTTGTACCTACAATTTTTTTAGAATGAAGTGTTTTTTATAACACAGACAGCCCAAAGAGAAACACAACCCAAAGAGACAAACACAGACCTAAAAGACTCAAACAGCTCAAAGAGACACACACCGACCAAAAAGACTCAGACACCCCTAAAGTACACACAGTCCAACGAGAAACACACAGCCTAAAGAGACACACATCACAAAGAGACACCCACAGCTCAAAGAGACACATACAGCTCAAAGAGACGTACATAGCCCAAAGAGATGCACACATCCAACAGAGAGACACAAAGCCCAAAACGACACAAACAGCCAAAAGACACACACACACAGCCCATAAAGATTAAAACTGCTCAAAGAGACACACAGCCCAAAGAGACACACACATCCCAAGGGGACAAACACAGGAGAAAGAGACATACAAACAGCCCGAAGATACACGAAAAGCCCAACGAGACACACACACCGCCCAAAGATACAAAACACGACCATACAGACACATACAGACCAAAAAGATTCAAAAATCCCCAAAGAGACACACATTGCCCAAAGAGACACACATGGCCTCTAAGAGACACAAACAGCCAAAAGAAACACACACAGACCAAAATGACTCAAACAGCTCAAGAGACACAGACAGCTCAAAGAGATGCACACGGCCCAAAGAAACGCACACATCCAACAGAGACACACAAAGCCCAAAACGACCGAAAAAGCCAAAAGAGACACACACAGACCAAAAAGATTCAAATTACCCAAAGAGACACACAGCCTAAAGAGACACACACACAGGCTAAAGAGACACACACAGCCCGAAGAGACACACAAAGCCCAAAGAGACACACACACACAGCACAAAGAGACAAAAACGACCATACAGAAACATACATACCAACAGATACAACAACCCAGCCTAGACACACATCTCACACCTAGACCCACCATGTCAGGATGATAAAAACAACGAAACATTAAAGGTTCACTTTTAAAACGTACACAAAAAACCAACAGAAAAAAACTTTGCCAGACGACATCCACACGATCCATTAGAGCCCCAAGAATCCAAAAGACCGAAACACATATAAAAAATAATAACAATGCCAATATAGAGAGACCTAGTCAACAGAAGCAAGCACGGTCCCTAAGAGAGAAAAAAACCCAAAAGATACAAGTATAGAGCAAATTAACTAAAAAAGCCCAAAAGAAACGTAAAACGAACCAAAAGACACGATCACACCAAAGAGACACAAATCCCCAAAGAGACACGCACAACCCAAAGAAACACAAACAGCCCAAAGAGAGTAACTGTGACAAGCTAAACCACGACAAAGCACTACTCTCGTGGAATTCAAGCCCCATTTAACTCAACCCCCGTGCGACTGAACCCCCATGTAAGTAAAATCAAAGTGAACTTTGAAAGATCAAGAGAATGTAACTCTGACAAGCTAAACCACGACAAAGCACTACTCTCGTGGAACTCAAGCCCCATTTAACTCAACCCCCGTGCAACTGACCCCCCCATGTAACTGAACCCCTGTATAACCGAAACCCCCCTGTAACTGTACCCCCTTTAACTGAACCCTCGTGCAACTCAACCATCCATGCAACCCATCTCCCTCAAAACACTTTTCAGCCATTTCTTTTTGAATTGACAATACTTTTCAAACGTTACTTGTGTATTATACAGACCACATCGGAGAGGTAAAGCTAGGTCAAGTCACAATGTCATTCTATCGTTACTTTTCAATTAAGCTATTGAATACCTTTTACCAATGTCTCTTGTCGGCGTCAAATCTATTAAGTATCTGAGCATATTCTTTGTATTGTTGATGCAAGCATCCCATTCCTTATTCTTTAATTACCCGTGAGGCATTCTAAACCAACGTAATTCCATTACGCAAATACGTTTTCGCAAAAAATTCGCAAATAGAGTTATTTTTACCTCACATTTTTCAACTTAAAACCATTCTAATTATAACATCCCATTCCTCATACTTTAAATACCCGTTACGCTTTCTTAACCAACGTAAGACCTTTACGCAAATACCTTTTCGCAAAAAATTCGCAAATAGAGTTATTTTTACGTCACAATTTTCAACTTAAAACCATTCTAATTATAGCATCCCATTCCTCATATTTTAATTACCCGTTACGCTTTCTTAACCATCGGAAGTTTAATCTACGTAAATTAAGTTATAGACAATACTGGTTTAGAAAAACTGGAATAAAATAATTGATACAGTTTCAATTGCACACTACCTTTGAATAGGCAATGTGATTATACCCACCTAACCAGACTGTACCTTATGTCTAAGCAAAAGTATTTCCTATACCTGCAAGCAAATAGCATGGTCCTATACCTGCAAGCAAATAGCATGGTCCTATCCCTGCAAGCAAATAGCATGGAAATTCCTATACCTGCAAGCAAATTCCATATGTACTTACTACTAGTGTCCTCCTCAAAAACATATTTTCTATCTGGAAATCAACTACGCTGGACAAAATAGCTATCTCAAAATTTTGATTGGATGTGTTTGGGGGAATGATGGGCGCCTGGGGGGGGGGGCTAGTTGCCCTCCAATCACTTTCGACTATAAAAACGGGCACTAGCCCTTTTAATTTCCAATCGAATGAGCCTTTTTTGAAGTTTCTACGACAACACCTTCTATAAAAACCTTATATGCCCCCAGGGCAAAACTTACACCCCTTGCTACGAGGGTTTTGGGGGAGCGTCCTCCTCAAAAAGATATTTTCTATCCGGAAATCAACTACGCTGAACAAAATGGCTATATCAAAATTTTGATTGGATGTGTTTGGGGGAATGATGGTCGTGGGAGGGGGCTAGTTGCCCTCCAATCACTTTCGACTATTAAAAAATGCACTAGCCCTTCGAATTTCCAATCGAATGAGCCTTCTTTGAAGTTTGTACGACAACGCCTTCTATTAAAACCTTATTTGTCCTCAAGGCATAACTTAAAACCCTTGCCCCGTGGGTTGTGGGGGAGTGTCCTCCACTAAAAAGATATTTTCTATCTGGAAATCAACTACGCTGAACAAAATGGCTATCTCACAATTTTTACGGGATGTGTTTGGGGGAATGATGGGCGGGGGGTGGGCTAGTTGCCCTCAAATCACTTTCGACTATTAAAAAGGGCACTAGCCACTCCAATTTCCAATCGAATGAGCCCTTTTCGAAGTTTCTACGACAACTCCTTCGATACGAAGTGCCTGGGTATGGAAAAAAAAAACAAAAGAAAAAAAAAACAACACATTGTGCCCACATCGTTCTTTACTTAGCGCGCTGCCTATGATCAAGTTAGTATAGGATGGAGTTCTTTCTTTATTATAATTCAGAAAAAATTACAAACAGGAAGAAACTATGGTTTTCATGATAATACAACTATTAAAGCTATGGCTACTACTATTATTAGTACTTCAGGTATAAACTTTGTATAAATTCAGCTGTATCCAATGAAACTTAAATAGTCTCCATTTATAATGAGTTATATCGATCCTTTGTGTAAATTACTAGGCTGCTAGCTACCGCTGCAATCCGGATATTTTACGAAAATGCATTTTTTCGTAAGAAATTGATTCTATTTTCAAAACTGATTTTGTTCAATTACAAAGTGCACTAGATGAAGCAATTTCCTCTCAAATAAGCCATTAAACAGCTCTCTATGATTTTCTAGCGCTCCGGTAGCTGCAATAAAAAAAAAAACTGAAAAAATGAAAGTTTCCGATGATGCAGAATATTGTGCTTGGAGCCACTTTTCTTGTTTTTCAAACCAATGAATTTTCCTCGTTATTCAAGCAAAGATACAGTTAGTTTTCTATATAGGGGTATTGGACAAGGCGGTTCTCATAGTGTACTTCTTTTTTTTTGATCTGACTCTAATTTTAGGAGTTACGGTTTATTGTATTTCTTAGTATGGGACGTGATCGTTTCTTACTAGTTTGCTAGCTACCAATGCAACCCGGATGAGGAAAAGTGTCAGTCCCAAGACACCACCCTGGGGAACAACTACTTCTACTGAATATTTGCGGGAAATAAATACGTCGAGAACAACCTGCAGTGAACGATCAGAAAGAAAACTCTCAATCACTTTTAACAGACATCTACAAACACCGTGCGCATGGAGTTTCCTTAGGAGGCCACGGTGCCATACTCTGTCGAAAACTTTAGCAATGTCAAATGACAATAGCCTAATGTCGTTTCGCTTTGCCAAAAGTTTGATCCACCCCTAATACTGGGCCACTAGGTAGTCTGATATTGAGTGTTTCAGGCAAAATCCATATTAGTGATCGCCTAGGAGGTTGTTTGATTCCAGAAACTGTTGAATTGTTCTATTGGATACGCTCTCATAGACTTTGCTGGGGCAGGAGAGGAGGCTAATAAGCCTATAAGAGCCAACTCTTGTTCAATCGCCATCCGGTCTTAGGGTAGGTATAACAGGGGCGGACTTCCATGTTTGTGGAAAGTTTCCGGATCCAAAGCATGTCCGGAAAATTAATGACAAAGGTCCAGCTACTTCGGAACTGTTGGTATGTGGTAAGGACCTGTGGCTTTAATCACATAAAGATGCCTCACATTGCAAAGGATCTTAGGAGCAGAAAAATGTGCACGATCCAGGACAATATTGGTTCGGTCGGGGAAATTTGGCAATTCTCTACCGTCGTCGTGCAGATTCAAAAATTCAGCAAAAGCCTTACTAGGACCTTCAGGATTTGCCTGTGAATCTTGTACCAGTCCCGTTAATCTCTAGAGTAGGAATTGAAGTCCCCTTGGACTACGGTAAAACCTCCTTTACAATTCTCCGCCAACTCTTTGCCGAAGCATGTTAAAAATGGGTGGCGAAACCGGCACTGCCGAATCATATGAACTATATCTATCTGCATGTTCTGTGTTCGTCTTTCCACAATTCTGTATTCTTGGCTCTTTGAAAGTAGCCATCGTTTGTGTGTCTTTCTCATTGCTCGCATATCCTTCTAACACTTGTAGTTTCACCAAGGTTTGTCCTTACTGGACACCTGGATCCGCCTTGAAGGGGTATATTTTTATTGTGGCCTGATGGGTGCTTCTCAGTAGTTTTCTCTTGGCCTTCAAGGAAGAAGGATCTCCACTCTGAGAACAGGGAGTGTTTCTCAAACCTTTCCAATCATGTCTTTTGTATTGCCAAATTGTTCTTTCACACTTTTTAGAAGGTGGAATTCGAAGGTTTCTATGTGCAATGACGGCAAAGTGGTCACTTGTGAAAGCATCAGTGCCTACCTTAAAGGAGCCAGGATGATCAGTAAGGAAGAGGTCAAGACAGTATGATCCGTTTGGCCCGTGCTAAATGTGAAAATTGACGAGTTGTTCCGGTCTGCATGAGAGAGATAGACCATACAAGTCCAACCCTTCCTTATCAGTGTTTTCGATCTGAAGCTACACGCTATAATGGACTTTGAAGTCTCCATGAAGGATAATGACAGATATAGCGTGCTTGCCACGAATTTCTCCGAGGGAGGCTTCAAGGTAGTTGGTAGTCTGGCGGGTTGGAGGGTCATACACGGTACCAACAATCACAGACCAATTTGGGAGGGTCACTCTAACCCAGAGAGCTACTTTGCTTGCTGAATCTGGTAAATTAGGCCTGAATATGGTATATGGTTCCATAGATAAACAGAAGGACCTCCTCCTCCGTATTTAGTGCCGTCACTTCGTTCACGATCTCGCCTGAGGAGGGTGTATCCCTGTACGGTGACTTTACTGCTCTATATTTCATTGTTGAGATTGGTATCAGTGATAGACATGAGAGATGGTTTGACCGAGGTCACTAAATGTAGGAACCGGTCAAACTTAGATCTGAGGCCACGTACATTGCAGTTGGTTACTATAAACAGTTCCGTTTGGGTGGTTGGTGGACGTGCTACTAGTCGTCTAAAAAAGTGTTGTTAGGTCAGAGGCTTTTTATTATTGACAATTATAACCAGGTAAAACAAGGTTTGCCGAGTTATTATAGTGGTAAGCTACGGGTGCCATCACTTATTGGTGCAAAACTGTCGCGACACTACTTACTGGAGGGTAAACTTTTGCTGGCGCCAAATATTATAACGGAATGCAGCAGTTACCACTATGGTTCCGTTCATATAGAGTATGATAATACCCAATTTACGATATACCCTGCCCCAGGGTATGACAACGTGATCGAACGGTCAGACGAACAATCTCTAAGGCTAAGGGTGCACCCAACCCTGGTCATCTCTAAATTCTCTAGCTATCTCCTTGGAGGGTAAACGACCCCCCCTGTAGATATGATAATGACGGTATTTCTCGCAACTATTTTCCTAAACTGTCTGGATTCCTGGAAAATAGTCTACACAGCTGTAGAAAATAACCTAATTGTAATCGTCCAAAAGAAGTTCACATAAAACACATATATAAACTCTGAAAAAACAGAGTCCCCAAACGGGGTCTCAATGTAGACTAAGTTTGAGCGAATCATTAATCAGTTCATTCTGGGTCCCTCCCCTGGGATAATCAGATGAAGAATAGGCGTTGATACCAACTGAAGGTGAAATTTAGATACTGAATACGGTTTGCCGGAAGTAATTGTCGACTACCTATGAAGAGTAAAAACTATGAATAGGGTTACAGAACAAAGATTTTGGTGAAATATGAAGTGACTGGGAGAGAGTATCCCCCAAGGACTCCAGATCAGAGAGGCAAATTCTCGGTAACAGGATCACAACTGGCCAACCAGTTGTCCAGTTAGGAAATTATCCATCATTCTTTGTTCCCCAAAGGGGCTCCTCTCCCACAAAAAAGACCAAATCTCCCTTAGAGTTGATAGGACTAATCTCAGATTCCTTCCTAAGTTTTTCCAATCCAACCCGACATTCAATATCTCTTAACTTTCCCCCAACCCGTTGTAGGTCGTTCAACTCTATTTTGTGATCATCTTGTTTTATTCCCCATGGGTCTTGGACCTCTTTGTCCCTCCTAAAATTTATTTTATCTATGTTAGCTAGGCACAGCCCATCTAATTTTTTGTTTTTCGCCACTGCAGGCTGAATCTCCATATTTTGTCTCTTTTTTGTATTTATTTGTTCTTTTTCACTTTTTTCAACTTTTCCCATTACACAAAATAAATCATCATTAAATTCAAATTGGAGTCCAGTGGACTCCACTATATTTGACTGCATTTCTGCATTGTAGCTCCGTTTAATATTTCTTTTCTCTTTTTTAGTTTTCTTTTCTTTTGTAGTAGCATTAAATAAATTTTCTTAAAATCTGAATTGGACTTCAGTGTCTATCATCTTAGACTGCCTTTTTTATTGTAATTCCGCTTTGCTTTTTTTTTTCTATCTATTGGTTTTCTTTACTCGTACTGCAGAAACAAATATTTCGTTATCAAATGGAAATTGAATTCTGACATTTGGTTTCTCATCTTGTACCAAAATTTCTTGAACTTAACGAGGCAAAGCGCTTAGAATAAATTTTGTCCCATTTTTCAGTGCTCCATTTTGGCATGTACTTGTTAACGTCTCATATTCGTTAATTGTGTTTTGAAGTTTTTTACTTTCTGAAAAATTTCTCGAAAAATCATTTTTGCGCGTCTTATTTTCAAGATTACGTGGCTCAGCCACTTCTGCGTTCCTAATTCATTCTCTGGATTACCTGGATTTTTAACTGTGAAAAAACACCCGGAGCCTTGGCTATTCTACTTTTAACATCATCACTGCTCCCACCCTATTTACTAATAATACTACCAAGGTAGGTGAAGCTGCCCACCTGATAAATCTTTCCCTTACCCAAAGTTACCTTTTCATCTTCACTTATAGCCTTAGTGACTTGGTCTTCTTAACATTAATTTTCAGACCTATTCTAGCACCCTGAACTCGCAAAATCTCTAAGACTTCATTCATTTTGCTCACACTCTCCTCTAGGAGGCTTAAACCATCAGAATAATCTCAGTCCAGGAGACGTTCCCCCCCCCCATTTGATTCCGTGTTCTCTCATTGCCTTTGCTCTGCTCCTTAAGACAAAGTCTATCAAAATGATCCATATAAAAGGAGCAGCCCTGCTTAACTCCTTATTTAATACGAAACAAGCTGCTAACCTCACTTTCTACCTTAACCGCAGCAGTGTTATTCTCATACATAGCACTGATAATTTTAATATATTTGTCTGGTATACCATACAAGGATAAAACCTTTAATAAATCTCTTCTATCAACAGAATCAAACGCTTGCTCATAATCTATAAGACTGAGGACCAAAGGTGTTTGACAACTCAGGCACTTCTCAATTATTAGCCTAAGAGTTAAAATTTGGTCGACACAAGTAGAGTATGACATTAATCTTTTGCGTAGGTTATGTTCCATCCTGTATCTAAGTTATACTTTGTGTAGGTTATGTTCCATCCGTTACCAGACTGGTTATTAGGAATGGTTTTTTTAGGAAAAGCTGTCAATCACCCATTTGTTATCCACAGTTCCATTTTTGAAGTCTGTGGAAACAGTTTAACGTGTTCGGGGAGATTCCGTTCCTTGGCGTTTGATTGACTTTTGCAAAAAAGGGGTAATTAGTGATTGGATAATTTTTTAACGTAAAATCTCTGAATAAAATATTTTGGAGCATGTACTTGACGATGGATAAAAGGGTTAAGGTGATTAGCAATTACGAGCGAGGATCCCCCCACTGGTTCCTGGCAGTAGGCTACGCATATCAAATTGCTGTACTGTGGGCCGAATTGCTAGCGAAAATGGATTCTATGGGTCGTATAGGCATTGTTCATTTTGAATATCTTTCGTGAAATGCAAGAATTGGAATATTTCAGTAGTGTTTTGTTGTGCTTTACCTTGTCACAGTTACATTCTCTTGATTTTTTAAAAGTTCATTTTGAATATCTTTCGTGAAATGCAAGAGTTGGAATATTTCTGTAGTGCTTTGTTTTGCTTTACTTTGTCACAGTTACATTCTGTTGATTTTCAAAGTTCATTTTGAATATCTTTTGTTGAAATGCAAGAGTTGGAATATTTCACTAGTGTCTTGTTGTGGTTTACCTTGTCACAGTTACATTCTCTTGATTTTTCTAAGTTCATTTTGAATTTCTTTCGTGAAATGCATGAGTTGGAACATATTAGTAGTGTTTTGTCGTGGTTTACTATGTCACAGTTACATTCCCTTGATTTTTCAAAGTTTATTTTAAATTTCTTTCGATGAAATGCAAGAGTTGGAATATTTCAGTAGTGTTTTGTCATGGTTTACCTTGTCACAGTTACATTCTTTTGATTTTTCAAAATTCATTTTGGATTTCTTTCATTGAAAAGCAAGAGTTGAAATAATTCAGTAGTGTTTTGTTGTGGTTTACCTTGACACAGTTACATTTTCTTGATTTTTCAAAGTTCATTTGGATTTCTTCCTTGAAATGCAAGAGTTGGAATATTTCAGTAGTGTCTTGTCGTGGTTTACCTTGTCACAGTTACATTTTCTTGATTTTTCAAAGTTCATTTTGAATTTCTTCCGTGAAATGCAAGAGTTGGAATATTTCTGTAGTGTCTTGTCGTGGTTTACCTTGTCACAGCTACATTCTCATGATTTTTCAAAGTTCATTTTGGATTTCTTTCGTTGAAATGCAAGAGTTGAAATATTTCAGTAGTGACTTGTTGTGCTTTACCTTGTCACAGTTACATTCTCTTAATTTTCGAAGTTCATTTTGAATTTCTGTCGTGAAATGCAAGAGTTGGAATATTTCAGTAGTGTTTTGTTGTACTTTACCTTGTCACAGCTACATTCTGTGGATTTTCATAGTTCATTTTGAATTTCTTTAATTGAAATGCAAGAGTTGGAATTTTTCAGTAGTGTTTTGTTGTGCTTTACCTTGTCACAGTTACATTCTCTTAATTTTTCAAAGTTCATTTTGAATTTCTTTCGTGAAATGCAAGAGTTGGAATATTTCAGTAGTGACTTGTCGTGGTTTACCTTGTAACACCTACATTCTCATGATTTTTCAAAGTTCATTTCGGATTTCTTTCGTTGAAATGCAAGAGTTGGAATATTTCAGTAGTGCTTTGTTGTGCTTTACTTTGTCAAAGTTACATTCTGTTGATTTTCAAAGTTCATTTTGAATTCCTTTCGTTGAAATGCAAGAGTTGGAATATTTCACTAGTGTTTTGTTGTGCTTTACCTTGTCACAGTTACATTCTCTTGATGTTTCAAAGTTCATTTTGAATTTCTTTCGTTGAAATGCAAGAGTTGGAATATATCAGTAGTGTATTTTTGTGCTATACATTGTCACAGTTATATTCTTTGGTTTTTTTAAAGTTCATATTTGATTTTTTTCATTGAAATGCGCATCTTAGAATATGTAGATAGTGTTTTAACATGTTTTAAATTGTCACAGTTACATTCTCTACATTCTTTAAAGTTAATTTTGAATTTATTTCGTTTAAATGCATGAGTTGGAATATTTTAGTAGTGTTTTGTTGTGCTTTACCTTGTCACTGTTACATTCTCTTGATTTTTCAAAGTTCATTTTTGATTTCTTTCGTAAAATGCAAGAGTTGGAATATTTCAGTAGTGTTTTGTCGTGGTTTACCTTGTCACAGTTACATTCTCTTGATTTTTCAAAGTTCCTTTTGGATTTCTTCCTTGAAATGCAAGAGTTGGAATATTTCATTAGTGTCTTGTCGTGGTTTACCTTGTCACAGATACATTCTCATGATTTTTCAAAGTTCATTTTGTATTTCTTTCGTTGAAATGCAAGAGTTTGAATATTTCAGTAGTGGCTTGTTGTGCTTTACCTTGTCACAGTTACATTCTCTTAATTTGTCGAAGTTCATTTCGAATTTCTGTCGTGAAATGCAAGAGTTGGAATATTTCAGTAGTGTTTTGTTGTGCTTTACCTTGTCACAGTTACATTCTGTTGATTTTCATAGTTCATTTTGAATTTCTTTCATTGAAATGCAAGAGCTGGAATATTTCAGTAGTGTTTTCTTGTGCTTTACCTTGTCACAGTTACATTCTCTTAATTTTCCAAAGTTTATTTTGAATTTCTTTCGTGAAATGCAAGAATTGGAATATTTCAGTAGTGTCTTGTCGTGGTTTACCTTGTCACAGCTACATTCTCATGATTTTTCAATGTTCATTTCGGATTTTTTTCGTTGAAATGCAAGAGTTGGAATATTTCAGTAGTTACTTGTTGTGCTTTACCTTGTCACAGTTACATTCTCTTGATTTTTCGAAGTTCATTTTGAATTTCTGTCTTGAAATGCAAGAGTTGGAATATTTCAGTAGAGTTTTGTTGTGCTTTACCATGTTACAGTTACATTCTGTTGATTTTCCTTGTTCATTTTGAATTTCTTTCATTGAAATGCAAGAGTTCGAATGTTTCAGTAGTGTTTTGTTGTGCTTTACCTTGTGACAGTTATATTCTATGATTTTTTATAAGTTCATTTTGAATTTCTTTCGTGAAATGCAAGAATTGGAATATTGTTTCTTCAACTGAAAGTTGGAGCAACATCAAAACTTAAAAACGGACAGAAAATAGAGGCTGTTTCCAAAAGATTTAGGATTCATTAACTTTAGTGTTGCCAGTCAAAAGCTATGAGTTTGAGAAAATTGCCTGATTAGCGAAAAGTGAAGAAACACCGACTAGACGTCGACAGGAATGAGATTGTCTTGAAGGGGGGACATTTTCTTGAAGGAAGTGGAGGGTATTTTTACGTGTAAACAACTTAATCTAGGCCCAGCCCCCCCCGCGATCAGAACTTAAACTATAAGAAAGTTTCTTCAACTGAACGTAAAGAGCAACATCAATACTTAAAGAACGGACAGAAGATCGAGGTTGTTTACAACAGATTTAGGATGCATTAACATTTTCAACTTTATTTATTTTTTTATTTTTGTACATATCTTAAAATGTCAAAATATGCTTACGTGTCTAACAATTCTGCTCTATGATTGGTCAGAGACATGATGTGGCTTTCCCACTGGTATTCTATGACCGGTTATCGACACTAGCTAGTCTATTGCATGTATTAAATCAGTCTTTTTTACGCAGTGGAACGATAAACACATAAGTCATATCTTAAAAAAAAGTTAAGATGGAGCATTTCAATAGAGTGTGTTCACATAACAAGGTTATTGTAGCATTGAATGCCGACAAGGAGAAGTATTTAAACTATGAAACAAGTACAAGTGGTATCACTATTGGAAATGCATGCATGCATTGTCATGACAGTAAGGAATTAAATTTCTTTGGAATACTGAAAAAATTCAACTCTTATGATGGTGGTTATGTGAGATTGAGATCTCCAGAGATGATTGCACTCAAAGAGAATGCTAACATAAAAATAATTGTCTATGATAGAGGACAACTCCTTGCTACTGCTGCAGGTATCACATTAACTACGGATACACCCAATCATCAGCTCTCGGGTATTAGCATTCAACGGAAGGCTAATAAAAGAAAGGCTTACTCTGCTAGTAATATCGTAAACCATATCTTGTTTACGTGCCGAAACTGTTACCTGTGTAAAAATAATGTGTTAATAGACAGTGAAATTGCCAGAAAAATAAAAATGACATTGTCAAAAAATATAACTACGAAATATAAAGATGAAACGATGAAAAACAAAGCACCAGCAAACGTTACTGGCATTGATCAAACAGTAAATTAATCAAACAATACCAAAGACGAAAAGCATATTGAGCCTGTTCATGAGACACCAGTAAAAATTGTGTATGATTCAAAATGGAATAATTACTATTCTACTGATTACGGACTAAGAGAAGACAATAACTTCATTACCAAGAGAGAACATGGTGAACTATTTTATGGAACAGATTCAAAATGTCCAAAGTTAATCATTGATATTAGTAATGTATCATAATATATTTTTGTATTAATATTCTACATAGCATTATTTCATTAAAAAATATTACATTGTTGTGTGTTCATTATTTTTTAGACTAAGCTAGCATATCAAGCGTTTAGAATGTCCATTAAAACATCGGAGATGTAAGAAAAGGAATTTGCGTATATCTACTATCAGACCCACACTTTCCGTAGAATTTGAACTGATAAGGGTTTTCGAACGTTAAATGCAGTTTTTGTAATAGAATTATGAAGAATAAATTCTTCTGGTTCAAATGTAAAACTTGGGTCTATTTGTGGATTAAAATAAACAAATATTTCCGTATTATCTTAGCTAATAAGTGTTTTTTAACCATAATCTCTAGTTTCTTGTAAGAAAATTATGGAAAATATAATTCTCCAACTCAAATGTTAAGCTTGATTCCAGTTTTGGATACTCATAATGATGATGACTGTTTGTTATAATTAAGTCTTTTGTTTTTTACTAAAACAAACTATTTTTTTTTTAAACCTCTAAAAAATTAATCTTTATTTATTTTTTATCTTTTTCTTTTGTACAAATAGTGAAATGACAAAATATAATTATTGAATTTACCTCTTGGATACACAATACAGAAATTATATAAAAAAAAATGTAATTTCCAGACTTCATTTGCATGCAAGAGATACCGAGAGTTATATGACTCCTCCCCGCAATGAATTCTAAGGGTTTTATGACTCCTCCCCAAAATGAATTCAGACGCTCTTAGGAGTCTTCCCCCTTAGCCATGACTCCATTCGACATTGAGCGAAGGTATAATACTTTGATTATGTATTTTTCTTCTTATCAAGTATATTAATACCTTTCAAGATGATAGGATTCTATGACACAGAATTGATCGGTTTGAAAAAATCATCTTGTGGTGTTATACTTGAATGTGCACTTTTATTATTGTCAACGGAACTTGAAGAAATTGACTGTTATCATTGGATAGTGAACTAAAACATGTTTGAGTATGATAAAAGCTTGTGGAGTACTACATTGCATCGTATAAACAGACTGGGATTCAACGATAGATTGATTACACCACTTAATAATAGTGGTCAGGAACTGAGAAATGTCCAGGAGGAAGTCAGTGACATTTGCAGCTTTTTCGGGGTTGAAGCACTCTTCGTAAAGGGTAATGTACCTACAGATAAAGTTTTAATTCAAAAGTATGACCCTAGGATTCCACTTTTCAATCTAGGAGAATTTAAGTGTCCTAAATTTGAAGGGGTTTATCATTGTCCTGAAGACAAGGTCAGGTTCTTCGTGCACTGGATACCTAAGGTCATACCTGATCGTGATAAATGCATTAGACATGGTAAAAACTATTCCATTTCATGGGACCATCGTTTCTGGATGTTTAAGAGTGAATATGTCTATGACTATGGGTCATAATATAATTTTGAATTAATATTCTACATAGCATTATTTCATTAAAATATATTATGCATTATATTGTTATATTTTCATTATTGTTAGATTAAGCTAGCTTATCAACAGTTTAGAATGTATATCAAAACATCGGAGATTTGCGAAAAGGAATTTGCATACATCTATTGTCAGACACATGAGGTAACATTGACAAAATCTAGGTATCAGAATGAATAAATTCTTTATCAACATCCGTTGTTGGATATG
Source organism: Artemia sp. Qi Xiang Cuo (assembly GCF_049724085.1). Taxonomy (NCBI): domain Eukaryota; kingdom Metazoa; phylum Arthropoda; class Branchiopoda; order Anostraca; family Artemiidae; genus Artemia; species Artemia sp. Qi Xiang Cuo. The sequence goes on from NC_142799.1 coordinate 40,045,706, forward strand.
TCATTATTTCATAATGAAAAAATTGTAAGTAGGTAAGTAAGTAAGTAACAAACTCTTTCTTGAATTCACCTCTTTGATACACAAAGAAGACATTTCATTCATGAAAATATGAAAATATTTGTAAATAAGTAACACACTCTTTCTTGAAGTCACCCCTTGGATACACAATAAAGATACTTTATTCAAGAAATTATGAAAAAATGGCAAGTAAGTAACAAACTCTCTTGAATTCCCCATTTCGATGCACAATACAGAAATTTAATTCAAGAAATTATGAAAAAAATGTAAGTAAGTAAGTAACAAACTCTATGCTTTTTCTGCATCAATTGTCGGATATGTTGAAGAAAATATGCAAATTCGACATAGCTTTATTTAATTTTTTAAGGTTAATTTAGACGAGGTTACGTGCGCGCACGTAACTTCGTCTAAATTAACCTTAAAAAATGAAATAAAGCTATGTCGACTTTGCAAATTTTACACTCTATTAAAATGTTCCATCTTCACTTTTTTTTTAAAGATATGTGTTTTTTTTTACTTATGTGTTTATCGTTCCACTGCGTAAAAAAGACTGATTTAATACATGCAATAGACTAGCTAGTGTCGATAACCGGTCATAGAATACCGGTGGGAAAGCTACATCATGTCTCTGACCAATCATAGAGCACAATTGTTAGACACGTAAGCATATTTTGACATTTTAATATATGTACAAAAATAAAAAAATAAATAAAGTTGAAAATGATAATGCATCCTAAATCTTTTGTAAACAACCTCTATCTTCTGTCCGGTTTTTAAGTATTGATGTTGCTCTTTACTTTCAGTTGAAGAAACTTTGCTTATAATTTAATTTCTGATCGCGGGGGGGGCTGGGCATGGTTGAAGTTGTTTTCACGTAAAAATACCCTCCACCTCTTCCATGGAAAATTCCCCCCTCAAGACAATCCCATTCCTGTCGACTTTTGGAAGGTGTTTCTTCATTTTTGGATAATCAGGCAGTTTTCTCAAACTCATAGCTTTTGACTGTAAACACTATAGTTAATGAATCCTAGATATTTTGGAAACAGCCTCTATTTTCTGTCTGTTTTTAAGTTTTGATGTTGCTCCTTACTTTCAGTTGAAGAAACGATATTCCAATTCTTGCATTTCATGACAGAAATTCAAAATGAACTTTGAAAAATTAAGAGAATGTAACTGTGACAAGGTAAAGCACAACAAAACACAACTGAAATATTCCAACTCTTACATTTCAATTAAATAAATTCAAAATCAACTATGAAAATCAACAGAATGTAACTGTGACATGGTAGACCACAACAAAACACTACTGAAAAATTCCAACTCTTGCATTTCACGACAAAAATTCAAAATGAACTTCGAAAATTCAAGAGAATGTAACTGTGACAAGATAAAGCACAACAAGTCACTACTGAAATATTCCAACTCTTGCATTTCGAAAAAAGAAACCCGAAATGAACTTTGAAAAATCATGAGAATGTAGGTGTGACAAGGTAAACCACGACAAGACACTACTGAAATATTCCAATTCTTGCATTTTACGAAAGAAATTCAAAATGAACTTTGAAAAATTAAGAGAATGTAACTTTGACAAGGTAAAGCACAAGAAAACACTACTGAAATATTCCAACTCTTGCATTTCAATGAAAGAAATTCAAAATGAACTATGAAAATCAACAGAATGTAACATTGACAAGGTAAAGCACAACAAAACACTACTGAAATATTCCAACTCTTGCATTTCACGAAAGAAATTCAAAATGAACTTAGAAAAATTAAGAGAATGTATCTGTGACAAGGTAAAGCACAACAAGTCACTACTGAAATATCCCAACTCTTGCATTTCAACGAAAGAAATCCAAAATGAACTTTGAAAAATCATGAGAATTTAGCTGTGACAAGGTAAACCACCACAAGACACTACTGAAATATTTCAACTCTTACATTTCAACGAAGAAATCCAAAATGAACTTTGAAAAATCATGAGAATGTAGCTGTGACAAGGTAAACCACGACAATACACTACTGAAATATTCCAACTCTTGCATTTCAAGAAATAAATCCAAAATGAACTTTGAAAAATCAAGAGAATGTAACAGTGACAATGTAAAGCACAACAAAACACTACTGAAATATTCCAACTCTTGCATTTCAACGAACGAAATCCAAAATGATCTTTGAAAAATCAAGAGAATGTAACTGTGAATGGGTAAACCACCACAAAACACAATTGAAATATTCCAACTCTTGCATTTAACGTATGAAAATAAAAATGAACTTCGAAAAATCAAGAGAATTTAACTGTTACAAGGTAAAGCACAACAAGACACTACTGAAATATTCCAACTCTTGCATTTCAACGAAAGAAATTCAAAATGAACTTTAAACAATCAAGAGAATGTAACTGTGACAAGGTAAAGCACAACAAGACGCTAGTGAAATATTCCAACTCTTGCATTTCAACGAAAGAAATTCAAAATGAACTTTGAAAATCAACAGAATGTAACTGTGACAAAGTAAAGTACAACAAAGCACTACTGAAATATTCCAACTCTTGCATTTCAACGAAAGAAATCCGAAATGAAGTTTGAAAAATCATGAGAATGTAGGTGTGACAACGTAAACCACGATAAGACACTACTGAAATATTCCAATTCTTGCATTTCACCAAAGAAATTCAAAATGAACTTTGAAAAATTAAGAGAACGTAACTGTGACAAGGTAAAGCACAAGAAAACACTACTGAAATATTCCAACTCTTGCATTTCAATGAAAGAAATTCAAAATGAACTATGAAAATCAACAGAATGTAACTGTGACAAGGTAAAGCACGACAAAACACTACTGAAATATTCCAACTCTTGCATTTCACGAAAGAAATTCAAAATGAACTTAAAAAAATCAAGAGAATGTAACTCTGATAAGGTAAAGCACAACAAGTCACTACTGAAATATTCCAACTCTTGCATTTCAACGAAAGAAATCCAAAATGGACTTTGAAAAATCATGAGAATGTAGCTGTGACAAGGTAAACCACGACAAGATATTACTGAAATATTCCAACTCTTGCATTTCAAGGGAGAAATCCAAAATGAACTTAAAAAAATCAAGAGAATGTAACTGTGACAAGGTAAACCACGACAAGACACTACTGAAATATTCCAACTCTTGCATTTCAAGGAAGAAATCCAAAATGAACTTTGAAAAATCAATAGAATCTAACTGTAACAAGGAAAAACGCAACAAAAAACTACTGAAATATTCCAACTCTTGGATTACAAGGAAATAAATCCAAAAATGAACTTTAAAAAATCTAAAGAATGTAACTGTGACAAGGTAAATCACGACAAGAAACTATTGAAATATTCCAACTCTTGCATTTCATGAAAAGACATACAAAATGAACTTTGAAAAATCAAGAGAATGTAACTGTGACAAGGTAAACCACGATAAAACACTACTGAAATATTCCAACTCTTGCATTTCATGAAAGAAATTCAAAATGAACTTCGAAAAATCAGGAGAATGTAACTGTGACAAGGTAAAGCACAACAAGACACTACTGAAATATTCCAACTCTTGCATTTCAACGAAAGAAATTCAAAATGAACTTTGAAAAATCAAGAGAATGTAACTGTGACAAGGTAAAGCACAACAAGACACTAGTGAAATATTCCAACTCTTGAATTTCAACGAAATAAATTAAAAATTAAATTTTAAAATCAACAGAATGTAACTGTGACAAATTAAAGCACAACAAAGCACTACTGAAATATTCCAACTCTTGCATTTCACGAAAGATATTCAAAATGAACTTTTGAAAAATCAAGAGAATGTAACTTTGACAAGGTAAAGCACAACAAAACACTACTGAAATATTCCAATTCTTGCATTTCACGAAAGATATTCAAAATGAAAAATTCCTATACGACCCATAGAATCCATTTTTGCTAGCAATTCGGCCCACAGTACAGCAATTTGATATGCGTAGCCTACTGCCAGGAACCAGTGGGGGAATCCTCGCTCGTAATTGCTAATCACCTTAACCCTTTTATCCATCGTCAAGTACATGCTCCAAAAATATTTTATTCAGAGATTTCAGTTTAAAAAATTATCCAATCACTAATTACCCCTTTTTTGAAAATGTCAATCAATGAATTCCGATTGTAAAAGCGTGTTTAATCATGTTACCTAACCCCCAGTACAGCAATTTGATATGCGTAGCTCACTGCCAGGAACCAGTGGGGGGATCCTTGCTCGTAATTGCTAATCAACTTAACCCTTTTATCCATCGTCAAGTACATGCTTCAAAAATATTTTATTCAGAGATTTCACGTTAAAAAATTATCCAATCACTAATTACCCCTTTTTTGCAAAAGTCAATCAAACGCCAAGGAGCGTAATCTCCCCCAACACGTCAAACTGTTTCCACAGACTTCAAAAATGGAACTGTGGATAACACATGGGTGATTGACAGCTTTCCCTAAAAAAACCATTCCTAATAACCAGTCTGGTAACGGATGGAACATAACCTACACAAAGTATAACTTAGATACAGGATGGAACATAACCTACGCAAAGTATAATGTCATACTCTACTGACACATCCTCTACCTTTTCTAAAACCGCACTGTTCTTCTCTTAAAACTTTGTCTACGGCATCTCTCAGTCTAAAAAGTATCATTTTACTGAGTTATTTTATACCTACAGAGACAAGACTAAAACAAGCCTATAGGGAGCATTCTTTAACCCAAGCTCGACTTTTTTCCTGGCACAACGTATTTTTGAAAAGCCGAGAAAATGTTGAAGATGAAAAAGCTCAGGGAGGCCTTTAACTTTGAAAACCGACGAACATATATATATATATATATAATGTGTGGAAACTCTTAGTAGATCTAATCGTCGCTTAACATTAAGAATGTTGAGTGAACAATGAAATTTCAAACTTTTATCGTCCATCAAAGTTTGAGCAAATGTTTACACATGTGAAAAGTCTGTGCAAAAATGGTGCCAAAAAGCATCTCAATAGAGCAGAAGGACTTGCGATCTATCTCATTAGTGACTTAATCGGAAAATGAATGTGACACTTTCAAAATGGATCTCTTGAAATTTTATCCTGAACTCGACGGTGTAATTTACATCAATATTGCTTGCTTTGTTGAGGTTTTTTAAGCCTTTTTTGAAGATCAGGCATATTTTTTCAGTCTTATAAGTTTTGGGGGCTACCCTGAAATTTATTGAATTTTACATGTTCAGAATTCTCCTAAAATTCTTTGAATGTATATATATTTTTTCAATACTGCTTCTTTTAGAATATCGGTTCCTTTTGCCGCGAGTTCACTCGTCATGTTCAGCTCGTTATCATGAGCTGATTGACAAAATTTCGGCAAAAATTATAAAGCTGATCTTCAACGCCCTCCACGTTAATTGAGTTGAGGTCGATTAGCTTAGATTTTATTTTGCTACTATTATTACTATTAGATTACAACCGACTTGGTACTCGCCTGTGATTTATTCAAGGAGCGATTACATTGTTTAATATTTCACAAAGAAAAGGAAAATTTTGTATAATTTAAACGGTCAAAAGAGCTTGGCATGAATTCAAAACAAAATTGACCTTAAATTAAAAATTTAATCGTCCACTTTTCTTAAACATTAAAAGATAAAGGGCTTAAGTACTTCTTGGATAGCTTTGTTCACTTTCAGTATGAACACGAGCACTCTCCAATTCACTGAAATAAACCATTATAGGAAATAAATATTAAATCTATCTGTTGATTTTCTGAATTATAGAGCACTCTTATTTGACAGTAGAACCAGAGTTTGAAAAAGTTAATTATTTCTCTCTTCTTTGCTATTTCTTCACAGTTTGAACGATATTCCCCTTGACTGGCTCATTCCTTCAAAATTTAAGCTGCTATTGCTACAAGTGCCAGGATTTCAGAGCTTCTTTTATTTCGATATATTTCACGCATGATTTCTAGGTGTTTCGAATATCTTGTTTCACAGAAGTAAAGTAATCTAGTAACTCATTAGGATTCAGACGTTTAACTGAGAGAAATAGCAAAAGTAAGACTGTTGGTTTTTTTTACAAGCATTTAATAATGAATTTTACAATGAATAATTACAATTTATCATTTAGTTGCGAATTTCTGAATATAGAGGATAGGCTTGCATAGTTAAATGATAACCTGTATGTATCTACTAGTTTGAAATTTGATTCTTTTCATAAGCTTACTATGTTTTAACGGTGATTGATTTTTTCCTTTTTTTTTCTTCTATGGTTCTTTTTTTCTAGACAGTTTTTCCACTTTCGCACTTTTTGGGTTTTTTAAAAATCTTGTTATAATAGCAAGCACATTTTAAAAGGGACGTTCTTACTCGAGGTCATTTGCGGTAGAGAAGTATTCGGGATATTAAAAGACCTGTCGTTTATAGCTGTAAAGGTAACTCCTAGTTAAAGCTGCATGGAAGAGCCTCCAGTTTGTACTATAGTAATTAAAAAAAAAATTAATAATAATAAGGCCTCGAACCTCTCCCGGGAGTAATTTACATTCCCTAAATACTTGCTTAGGAGTACGTTTGCCCCACTCACTTTGAAAAGCTAGTTTGTCTGCGGAAAGATACAAAGTTTCCTAGTTTGTCAAGGAAAGTAATCACAACTATCACGATTTCTATTGAACTAGTAAGTTCTTTAGATGTAAAGTGCTCTTAAATTTATCTAGGAAATTTTTAATATTCGAATATTGTATCCTCTCCTAGAGCGTGCAAGTAGATTAAAAATAATAGGTGCGCTCATAGAGATTTCTTCTTAAAAGCCATAAGAAGGGGTGCTAACTCACGGAAATGTAGGGAGGAGACAAGGATTTTTTTTTTTATTAAGATAAAAATAAGCTATTTCTATGATTCTGGGGGGGGGGGGCAATCAGGCTTTTTCTTCGATATTTTCCAATAAACATATAAAAAAAAGTATTATACAAGATCTAGAAGAAATTACCACCTCCCCCCGTTTGGCGTCTTCGGCTGTAAGTTGAACAGAGCTCCCAAAAACACATAGTTTATGCAAAGACAATAAAAAGTGTAAACCATAGACATTGTCACGAACCAGTGCCTCGCCCCTTGTAATAAATACCCTTCCTGGCTCAGCTGTGTCTAAGATAATGTATAGTAGCCGGTGTTTACCGCCCGGAAAATACTACCCCGCAGAAAATATCCCCCACTCAGGAAAATAACCCCAAGCAGAAAATACCCTCCACGGAAAATACCCCCCCCCCTTCCGGAAAATACCTTATAGAAATATATTCCCCTAGGAAAATCAGGGCGTGGAGGGGGGTGGGGGCTAGCTGCCCTCCAATATCTTTCGATTCTTGAAAAGTCAACTAGCCCTTTAAATTTCCAATCAAATGAGCTTTCTCCAAATTTTATACGAGCGTCCCTTGCATAAGAACCATATGTGCTCCCAGGGCATAACTTAAAACGCCTGCACCCTTGCACTGGGGGATTGTGTCAACACTGCGTTTTTTTTTATCGAATCTTGAACTATTTTTAACAAAATGGCTATCTCAAAATTTTTATCAGATTTGTTTAGGGGAAAAACGGCGTGCGGGGGGGGGGGGGGGGGCTAGTTGCCCTCGGATCTCTTTTGACTTTTAAAAACGTAACTAAAATTTTCAATTTCCAATCAAATAAGCCTTCTTTGAAGTTTATACGAGCATCCCTTCGTTAGCAACCATATATACACCCAGGGCATAACCTACAACGTCTTCCCCCGGGGCCTGAGGGATTGTGTCGACCCCGAAGTTTTCGTTATTTAATCTTTGACCTATTTTAAAAAAAATTGCTATCTCAAAGTTCTTATTGGATGGGTTTGAGGAAAAAAGGGTGTGGAGGGGGGGGGGTAAGTTGCCCTCCAATATGTTTTGACTCTTGAAAAGTTAATTAGAACTTTCAATTTCCAATCAAATAAGCCCTCTCCAAAGTTTATACGATCATCCCTTGTATAAGAACCATATATACCCCAGAGCATAACTTGCAACGCCCACCCCCAGGCCCTGGGGGGTTGCGTCGTCTCAGGAGCATTTTTAACTGACCTTTGAACTTTTTCTTTAACAAAATGGCTGTCTCAAAATTTTTTTCGGATGGGTTTGGGGAAAAAGGAGGTAGGGGGATAGTTGCCCTCGGAAATCTTTTGACTCTTAAAAAGTGAACTAGAACTTTCAATTTCCAATCAAATGAGCCCTCTCTGAAGTTTACACGAGCTTTCGTTTCATAAGAACCATATACGCCCCCAGGACATAACTTAAAACGCTTGCACCCGGGCCCTGGGGGGGGGGGGGTTGTATAGACACCGTAGCTTTTCTTATCTTACCTTTGAACTATTTTTAACAAAATGGCTATCTCAAAATTGTTATCGGATGGGTTTTGGGGAAAAGGCGAGGGGGACACTAGTTGCCCTCCAATCTCTTTTGACTCTCAAAACTGAACAAGAACTTTCAATTTCCCATCAAATGAAGCCTCTCTGAAGTTTATACAAGTATCCCCTCCATAAGAACCATATATGCCCCCAGTGCATAACTTACAACACCTGCCCCTAGACCCTGGGAGGTTGGGCCGACACCGGAGTTTTTATTATCTGATTTTTGTACTATTCTTATGAAAATGGCTATCAAAATTTTTATCGGAAGGGTTTTGGAGAAAAAAGACGTGCGGGGGGGCTAGTTGCCTTTGAACCTGGGCGTCGTTTGGGGGTGGCAAGGGGGGCAGTTGCCCCCCAATAATGTGGAGAAAAAAATGTTATACATCCCATGCCTTTTGACTATCCAGATATGGACTCCTCTTGCCCTCCCCCCCCCCCAATAAAATGGCTGGAGATTCGCCCCTGCCCTTGAATCTCTTTTGACTCTTAAAAGATAAGCTGGAACTTTCAATTTCTAATCAAATGAGCCCTCTTTGAAGTTTATACAAATTTTCAGAGAGGGAATGAGCCCTCTCTGAAGTTTATGAAGTCATTCCTTCCATAAGAACCACATATACCCCTGGGCATAACTTACAATGACTGCCCCCGGACCCTGGAGGGTCGTGTCGACACCAGAGATTTTGTTATCTGATTTTTAACTAATTTTAACAAAATAGCTTTCTCAAAATTTTTATCTGATGCATTTGGGGACAATGGGCCTGGGGGAGGGCTGTTTGCCCTCCGATTTCTTTTGACTTTTAAAAAGCGAAGTAGAACTTTCACTTTGCAAACAAATGATCCCTCTCTGAAGTTTATACGACCATACTTTCCATAAGAACCATATATGCTCCCAGGGCATAACTAACAACGCCTGCGGGGACAGTGGGCTGGGGGGGGGGGCTTGCTGCCCTCCGATCACTTTTGACTTTTAAAGTGAACTACAACTATCAATTTCGAATCAAATGAGCCCTCTCTGTTTAAGTTTAATCAAACATCCCTACCATAAGAACCATATATGAGTAGAGAGGGGTCAGGAGGTCCCGTACGAACCACGTGGTTTATGGTTTTATCAGTGAGAATGAAAAAAAAGGAAATTTATAACTTTGAAAAACATGAAATTTTTCACATTTATTTCTTTTTTTATTTTTTTTGTCATTTATAATTTTAAAAAAAGTAAATTTCTCACATTTTTTTTTTTTTTTTTTGTTTTTTGTAATTTATAATTTCAAAAAACAGGAACTTTCTCACTTACAAAACCATAAACCACGTGGTGCTGTCACGAGTCAGAACACCTGTGCTGTCGACCTCAATCCACCGATCGTAAATCAATAATTCCCCTTAGAAACAACAAATTAATTTCCCTTTTCTTGACAGATCAATCAATCAATGACATCATCTGTCAGACTTTAAAAATTTCCGCATAGAAACATTTCTCCAGGAATAGATCCATATCATTAATGTCTTTGCCTCGGGAACAGTTCTACTGGTCGAACTCCAAAGGATATTAATAACCACCGGCCATGGAAACAATTAGGAAATAAACATCTTAGCTATGAATTGTTTTAGCGCGCAAAAAGGTTTCCTATTAATTTGAAATTCGTTAGCGCAGAGATGCAAATAACAAAGGAACACGCTGAATTTACGTTTAGGGATTATTTGGGCGAAACCGTTTTAGACAGGTTATGGAACTATTTCGGCGAAACAGATAGAGACATTATAAAAGAAGATTTTGAAGAGATTTTGGAGGAGGTTTTGAGTGTGGTCGTTATAATACACAAGTTTCATTTGAACAGTGTTGTGAGGTCCTCTAACCCAACCCCAAAGGGTTCCAATCCTCCTACCCCAACCCCGAAGGAAGCCCCCGGTCCTCAAAAGCCCCCCAAGCTCCCAAAGGCCCTCCACCGGTCCCCAAATGTCCCCCAGGCCACCAAATGTCCCCTCGGACCCTCAAAGGCCCCCCCCAAGCTCCCAAAGGGCCACCAGCGCCCCCAAAGGCCCACCCAGACCCCCAAAGGCCATCCCTGGGCCCCCCAAAGGCCCATCGAGCTCCCAAAGGACCAACGGGGTCCCAAAGGCCCCCCAGGCCTCCAACTGCCCACCCGGCCACCCAAAGGCCCGCCCGGCGCCCCAAAGGCCCCCCCAGACCCCCAAATGCCATCCCTGGACCCCCAAAGCCCATCCCCCGGTCACCAAAGGTCCCCCCGAACTCCCAAAGGACCACCGACCCTCAAGGGACCCACAGACCCTCAAAGGCTCTCCCCGAGCACCCGTCATTCGTTAATGTGTGTTGTCTGAAACCTATGATTCGGGATGTGTAGTTTGCTACTTCAGGCTTTTCTGAGCTAAGGTTTTCTAGTATTTCGTAGGTGAATGCTGTCTGAAACCATTAGTTTGGGATGAGTAGTTTGCTATTTCAGGCTATTATGAGTTAGGTTTCTTAGCCTGTCGTTCGTGTGTGTTGAGTGAAACCTATGATTTGGGGTATGTAGTTTGTTATTTTGACTTTTCTGAGATGGATTTATTAGTCTTTCATAGTTGTGTGGTGTCTGAAACCTATGATTTGGGGTGTGTAGATTGCTATTTTAGACTTTTCTGAGCTGGATTTCTTAGCCTTTCATAGGTATGCGTTGTCAGAAAATTATGATTTAGGATGTATAGTTTGCTATTTCAGTCTTTTCTGAGATAAGGTTTTATAGTATTTCGTATTTGAATGATTTCTGAAACCAATAGTTTGGGATGAATAGTTTGCTATTTTTGAATTTTCTGAGCTAGGTTTCTTAGTCTTTCGTTGGTGTGTGTTGACTGAAACCTATGATTTGGGATATGTAATTTGCTATTTCCGACTTTTCATAACCGGATTTCTTAGTCTTTCTTAGGTGTGTGATGTCTGAAACCTATGATTTGGGATGTGTGGGTTGATATTTTTTTGACTTTTCTGAGCTGGATTTCTTAGCCATTCGTAGGTGTGTGTTGACTGAAACCAATGATTTGGGATGGTTAATTTGCTATTTTTGACTTTTCTGAGCTAGATTTCTTAGCCTATCATATGTGTGTCCTTTCAGAAAATTATGATTTGGGAGGTGTAGTTTGCTCCTTGGACTTTTCTGAGCTAGGATTCTTAGTCACTCATAGGTGTTTGTTGTCTGAAACTTCAAGTTTGGGATGAGTAGTTGGCTATTTCAGACTTTTCTGAGCTAAGGTTTCTTAGTATTTCGTAGGTGAATGCTGTCTGTAACTTATGATTTGGGGTATGTAAATTACTATTTCGGGCTTTTCTGAGTTGGATTTCTTAGTATTTCATAGGTGTTTAGTGTCTGAAACCTATGATTTGGGGTGTATCGTTTGCTATTTTCAACTTTTCTGAGCTAGGTTTCTTAGCCTTTAATAGGTATGTGTTGTCAGAACAGTATGATTTGGGATGTGTAGTTTGCTATTTCAGACTTTTCTGAGATAAGGTTTTCTAGTATTTCGTAGGTGAATGTTGTCTGAAACCAATAGTTTGGGATGTGTAATTTGCTATTTCTGACTTTTCATAACCGGATTTCTTAGTCTTTCGTAGGTGTGTGGTGTCTGAAACCTATGATTTGGGATGTGTAGTTTGCTATTTCAGGCTTTTCTTAGCTGGATTTCTTAGCCATTCGTAGGTGTTTGTTGTCTGAAACCTATGATTTGGGATGACTAGTTTGCTATTTTTGACTTTTCTGAGCTAGGTTTCTTAGCCGTTCATAGGTGAGTGTTGTCTGAAACCTATGATTTGGGATATGTAATTTGCTATTTCTGACTTTTCATAACCGGATTTCTTAGTCTTTCGTAGGTGTGTGTTGTCTGATACCTATGTTTTGGGGGTGTGTGGGCTGATATTTTTTGACTTGTCTGAGCAGGATTTCATAGCCATTTGTAGGTGTGTGTTGACTGAAACCTATGATTTGGGATGGTTAATTTGCTAATTTTGACATTTCTAAGCTAGATTTCTTAGCCTTTCATAGGCTTATCCTTTCAGAGAATTATGATTTGGGAAGCACACAAAAGCTTACACATGCACACGAAAACTTACATGCACACAAAAACTTAAATTCACAAAAAAACTAACACATACATACACACACACACAAAACATACACACACAAACACAATAAAACACACACACATATTCCAAAACAAACACACACACAAAAACACACACACACACACACACACACACACAAACAAAAAAAATTAAAAATCAAAAAAAAAAACTCAAAAACACACGCACAAAAACTTACACAAACACACACACAAAAAACTTACAAATACACACACGAAAACTAAGACACACACGCCAAAACTTACACACACAAAAACTTACACATCCACACTAAAACTTAAACACACACACACACTAACACTCACACACACACGAAAAAACTTAAACACACACACACACAAAAACATACACACACACACACACACACACAAAAACTAAAACAAGAAAAAAAAAACTTACATGAACACAAAAAATTACACACACACACACACACAAAACTTAAAAACACACACACACACACGAAAACATACACACACACACGCCAAAAATAACACACACAAGCCAACATAAACAAACAAACACACAAAAAAAAAAAAAAACATACAAAAGAACACAAAAAAAACTCACAAAAAAAAAATAAAAACCTTAAACACACAAATAAACTTACACACACACACACACACACAAAAACAAACAAAAGAAAACAAAAACATACACACACAACCGCAAACACAATATCACACACAAACACACACCAAAAAAATAACACACACACACAATAACAAACACACGCACACGAAAAACCTTACACACAAAAACTAACACACACAAACACACATACACAAACTTATACACACATACAAACACAAAAAACTTAAAAACACAAAAACTAACCACAACCCCAACAAGCACAAACACAAACAAAAAAACAACATAACAATCCATCAAACCACCTATCTATCCAAAACAAAAAAACCCCCAACCACACACCCACCCACCCAAAAAAAAACGGAAAAAAAAAAACACATCAAAAAACAAAAAAAAAACTTAAATAATACAAATATATATTAGAACAAAACTCAATAACAACAAAAAGCGAAAACTTACACAAACGCCAAGAAGAATACACACACACACACAAAAACTTACACACACACACACGAACTATTACACACACACGCCAAAACTAACACACAAAAACTAACACCTTCAAACGAAAAATTAAAATCACAAAAAAAATTATAAACACACACTAAAACTAAAACACAAAATAAAAAAATTTCACATACTCAATATTAGACGCAAAAAAACTTACACACAAACACACACACAATCAAAAAAACAAACCCACGCACCAAATTACACAGACCCAAAAACACAATGACACAAACACAAACTTACACACACACACACAAAAACAAACGCACATGAACACACATTAACAATAATAAACAAAAACACAAACTTACAAACACACACACACACACACACAAAAACTTAAACACACACAAACAAACACTAACACATAAGCACAAACAAGCAAAAATATAAACACAAAAACGCACAAAAATAAAAACAAACAAAAACTTACACATACACACACACACATAGAAAAACAAAGAAACAAACATACACATATTCAAACTAAAAATAAAACACACACACCAAAACTTACACACACACACACAAAAACTTACACACACACACACACACACACACACACAAAAACTTACACAAGCATACGAAAAAAAAAATGAACAAACACACTTACAAACAAAAAAACACACGAAAACTTACACACACACACACACAAAAGCTGAGACACACAAAAACTTACACACACACACACAAAAACTAACACACACACGCACACAAATAGACACACACACACACAAAAAATAACACACACACAAACATACAAACACACACACAAACAAACAAAAAAACTTACACACCCACGCAAAAACTTACACACACACAAAAACTTAAACACACACACACACACACACACAAAAAATTACACACACACACACACACACACACGAAAACTAACGCACACACACAAAAACTAACACACACACACACGCCAAAACTTACACACACACTAAAACACACACACAAACAAAAAAAAAATCAACAAATATAAAAAACCAAAACTAAAAAACACAAAAAAAAAAACCCACAAACAAAAAAACACACACCAACCAAAACACAAAAAAAAAAAAACCTACATATTTACACGAAAACTTCCATGCACAGAAAAACGAACATCCACACAAAAACTTACACACACTCGCAAAAAATCACACGCACACACATAAACTTACACACACACACGAAAACTTACACACACACGATGACTTGCTGTGCATTACCTTCTCACAGTTACATTCTCTTGATTTTTTGAAGTTCATTTTGAATTTCTTGGCTAAGTTTGTTAAAGACAAACTATTTTCTTGCGAAAACACACAAAATCAGAAAAAATGATCAATGTTCCTTTAGTACCTACGCAATTAGACTAAAAATGAAGATATTTATGCAGAGTTTCAACTATCTATGGCTAAGTTTACTAAAGACAAGATATTTTCTTGTGAAAACACAAAATCATAAAAAATGTTCAATGCTCCTTTAGTACCTACACAATTAGACTAAAAATGAAGATATTTATGCAGAGTTTCAACTAACTATGGCTAAGTTTGCTAAGGACAAGCTATTTTCTTGTGAAAACACACAAAATCAGAAAAAATGTTCAATGTTCCTTTAGTACCTACACAATTAGACTAAAAATGAAGATATTTATGCAGAGTTTCAACTAGCTATGGCTAAGTTTGCTAAAGACAAGCTATTTTCTTGTGAAAACACACAAAATCAGAAAAAATGATCAATGTTCCTTTAGTAAATACTCAATTAGACTAAAAATGAAGATATCTAAGCAGAGTTTCAACTAACTATGGCTAAGTTTGCTAAAGACAAGCTATTTTCATGAGAAAAAACACAAAATCAGAAAAAATGACCAATGTTCATTTAGTTCCTACTCAATTAGGCTAAAAAAGAAGATATCTATGCAGAGTTTCAACTAGCTATGGCTAAGTTTACTAAAGACCAGCTATTTTCTTGCGAAAACACAAAAAATCAGAAAAAATTTTCGATTTTCCTTTAGTACATACGCAAATGAGCTAAAAATACAGATATTTATGCCCAGTTTCAAGTATCTATGCGTTTGTTTGCTAAAGACAATCTATTTTTTTGCGAAAACACACAAAAACAGAAAAAATGTTAATTTTTAAATTATTTCATAAACACTTATTCTTTAATTTATAAATATAACAAGAGTTTTAACTAGCTTTGGCTGAGTTTGCTAAAGACAAGCTATTTTCTTGTGAAAACACACAAAATCAGAAAAAAAATGTTCAATGTTCCTTTAGTACCTACGCAATAAGGCTGAAATGAAGATATATATGCAGAGTTTCAACTAGCTATGGCTAAGTTTGCTAAAGACAAGCTATTTTCTTGTGAAAATACACAAAATCAGAAAAATATTGTTAGGTTAGGTTAAGTTAGATTAGGTTAGGTTAGCCTACATACGCACGCATTGAGGTTAGGTTAGGTTGGATTAAGTTAGGTTAGGTTAAATTAGGTTAGGTTAGATTAAGTTAGGTTAGGTTAAGTTAGGTTAGGATAGGTTAGATTAAGTTAGGTTAGGCTAAGTTAGGTTAGGCTAGGTTAACCTACGTACGCGCGCGTACGTATGCTAACCTAGCCTAACCTAGGCTAGGTTAGGCTAGCCTAGGTTAGGCGTGTGTGTGTGTGTAAGTTTTTGTGTGTGTGCGTAAGTTTTCGTGTGTGTGTGTGTGTGTGTATGTTTTTGTGTGTGTGTGTGTGTGTGTGTGTTTTTTTGTTTTTTTTTTTATTTGTTTGAGTGTGTTTTCATGTTTTTTTGTGTTTGTTTGTGTTTGTGTGTAAGTTTGTGTGGGTGTAAGGGTTTGTGTGTGTGTGTGTTAGTTTTTGCGTATGTGTGGAAGTTTTTTTGTGTGTGTGTGTGTAAGTTTTTGTGTGTCTAAGCTTTTGTGTTTTTTAGTTTTTTCGTTTTTCTGTAAGTTTTCGTGTGTTTGTGTCTAAGTTTTTGTGTGCATGTTAGTGTTCGTGTTCTTGAGTTTGTTTTTGTGTGTAAGTTTT
This sequence comes from Artemia sp. Qi Xiang Cuo, assembly GCF_049724085.1. Classification (NCBI taxonomy): domain Eukaryota; kingdom Metazoa; phylum Arthropoda; class Branchiopoda; order Anostraca; family Artemiidae; genus Artemia; species Artemia sp. Qi Xiang Cuo. The sequence goes on from NC_142799.1 coordinate 40,062,376, forward strand.
GGAGTGTGTGTGTTAGTTTTCGTGTGTGTGTGTGTAATTTTGTGTGAGTGTGGGTTAAAGTTTTTGTGCGTGTGTGTATTTTTTTTTGTGTGTGTGTAAGTTTTTGTGTGTCTAAGCTATTTCGTGTGTATATAATTTTTTTGTTTGTTTGTGTAAGTTTGTTCTTGTGTGTGTGTGTTTGTATTTGTTTTTGTGTGTTTTTTTTTGTATGTTTGTTTTTGTTTGTTTTTTTTTGTTTTTTTGTTTTTTTGTTTTTTTTTTTTTTTTTTTGTGTGTGTATGTGTGTGTGTGTCTGTTTGTGTGTGTGTAAGTTTGTGTGTGTGTGTGTGTTAGTTTGTGTGTGTGTGTGTGTGTGTATGTTTTTGTGTGTGTATGTTTTTGCGTGTGTGTGTGTAAGTATTAGTGTGTGTGTGTTTTTGTTTTGTGTGTGTGTGTGTGTGTGTGTATTTTTCTTTGAGTGTTTGTTTTTTTTTCTTTTTTTTGTTGTTTTTTATTTCGTTTATGTGTGTGTGTGTGTGTGTGTAATTTTTTGTGTGTGTGTTATCTTTTGCGTGTTTGAGTGTGTGTTTTTTTGTGTTCATTTTTATTTGTTTTTGTGTTTGTTTGTTTTTGTGTGTTTTTTTTTTTTTGTTTTTTTTTTTAATTTTTTTCGTGTATTGTAGTGAGAGTTAGTGTGTGTTAGTGAGTGTAATTTTTGTGTGTGTGTGTGTGTGTGTGTGTGTAATTTTTTGTGTGCTTATTAGTTTTCGTGTGATTGTTTATGTGTTTGTGTGTGTGTGTGTGTGTGTGTGTAAGTTTTTGTGTGTGTGTGTATGTTTTAGTGTGTGTGTGTGTGTTATTTTTCGTGTGAATGTTCAATTTTTTTTGTGTGTAAGTTTTGGCGTGTGTTTGTAAGTTTTCGTGTGTGTTTGTGTAAGTTTTGTGTGTGTGTGTGTGTGTTAGTTTTTGTTCGTGTGTGTGTGAGTTTTTTTTGTTCATGTGTCAGTTTTTGTGTTTGTTTGTTTTTGTAAGTTTTTTTGTGTGTGTAATTTTTTGCGTGTGTGTGTGAGTTTTCGTGTGTTTGTGTGTGTAGTGTGTGTGTGTGTGTGTAAGTTTTTGTGTGTGTGTAAGTTTTGGCGTGTGTGTGTGAGTTTTCGTGTGTGTGTGTGTAAGTTTTGTGTGTTTGTGTGTGTGTAAGTTTTTGTGTGCATGTAAGTTTTTATGTGCATGTAAGTTTTCGTGTGCATGTGTAAGTTTTTGTGTGCTTCCCAAATCATAATTTTCTGAAAGGACACACCTATGAAAGGCTAAGAAATCTAGCTTAGAAAAGTCAAAAATAGCAAATTAACCATCCCAAATCATAGGTTTCAGTCAACACACACCTACGAATGGCTATGAAATCCTGCTGAGAAAAGTAACAAAATATCAACCCACACACCCTCAAATCATAGGTTTCAGACATCACACACCTACGAAAGACTAAGAAATCTGGTTATGAAAAGTCAGAAATAGCAAATTACAAATCCCAAATCATAGGTTTCAGACAGCACTCACATATGAACGGCTAAGAAACCTAGCTCAGAAAAGTCAAAAATAGCAAACTAGTCATCCCAAACTATATGTTTCAGACAACAAATACCTATGAAAGGCTAAGAAATCCAACTCAGAAAAGTCAAAAATAGCAATCCACCCACCCCAAATCATAGGTTTCAGACACTACACACCTATGAAAGACTAAGTTATCCAACTCAGAAAAGCCTGAAATAGCAACCCACACATCCCAAATCATAGGTTTCAGACACCACACAACTACGAAAGACTAAGAAATCCGGTTATGAAAAGTCAAAAATAGCAAACTACACATCCCAAACTATTGGTTTCAGACAATATTCACCTACGAAATACTAGAAAACCTTAGCTCAGAAAAGCCTGAAATAGCAAACTACACATCCCAAATCATAATGTTCTGACAACACATACCTATGAAAGGCTAAGAAACCTAACTCAGAAAAGTCGAAAATCGCAAACTACACATCCCAAACCATAGGTTTCAGACACTACACCCCTATGAAAGACTAAGAAATCCAACTCAGAAAAGCCTGAAATAGTAATTTACATATCCAAAATCATAAGTTTCAGACAGCATTCACCTACGAAATACTAAGAAACCTTAGCTCAGAAAAGTCTGAAATAGCCAACTACTCATCCCAAACTCGAAGTTTCAGACAACAAACACCTATGAGTGACTAAGAATCCTAGCTCAGAAAAGTCCAAGAAGCAAACTACACCTCCCAAATCATATTTTTCTGAAAGGACACCCATATGATAGGCTAAGAAATCTAGCTCAGAAAAGTCAAAAATAGCAAATTAACCATCCCAAATCATTGGTTTCAGTCAACACACACCTACGAAAGTCTAAGAAATCCAGCTCAGAAAAGTCAAAAAAATAGCAACCCACACATCCCAAATCAGAGGTTTCAGACACCACACACCTACGAAAGACTAAGAAATCATGTTATGAAAAGTCGGAAATAGCAAATTATATATCCCAAATCATAGGTTTCAGTCAACACACACCAACGAAAGACTAAGAAAACCTAGCTCAGAAAAGTCAAAAATAGCAAACTATTCATCCCAAACTATTGGTATCAGACAACATTCACCTACGAAATACTAGAAAACCCTAGCTCAGAAAAGCCAGAATTATCACACTAGACATCCAAAAACCTAATTGTCTGACAACTCATACCTCTGAAAGTCTAAGAAATCCAGCTCAGACAAGTCTAAAATAGCAAACTACACACCCCAAATCGTAGGTTTCAGACACCACACACCTATGAAAGACTAAGAAATCCAACTCAGAAAAGTCAAAAATAACAAACTACACATCCCAAATCATAAGTTTCACTCAAAACACACCAACGAAAGGCTAAGAAACCTTAACTCATAAAAGCCTGAAAAAGCAAACTACTCGTCCAAAACTATTGGTTTCAGACAAAATTCACCTATGAAATACTAGGAAACTGTCGCTCAGAAAAGCCTGAAGTAGCAAACTACACATCCCAAATTGTAGGTTTCAGACAATACACATCAACGAAAGACGGGTGTTCAGGGAGAGCCTTTGAGGGTCTGTGGGCCCCTTGAGGGTCGGTGGTCCCTTGGGAGCTCGGGGGGCGTTTGGTGACCGGGGGATGGGCTTTGGGGGTCCGGGGATGGCATTTGGGGGTCTGGGGGGCCTTTGGGGCGCCGGGAGGGCCTTTGGGGGTCCGGGGGGGGGCAGTTGGGGGCCTGGGGGGCCTTTGGGACCCCGTTGGTCCTTTGGGAGCTCGATGGGCCTTTGGGGGGCCTGGGGATGGCCTTTGAGGGTCTGGGTGGGCCTTTGGGGGCGCTGGTGGCCCTTTGGGAGCTTGGGGGGGGCCTTTGAGGGTCCGGGGGGACAGTTGGTGGCCTCGGGGACATTTGGGGACGGGTGGAGGGCCTTTGGGAGCTTGGGGGGCTTTTGAGGACCGGGGGCTTCCTTCGGGGTTGGGGTACTAGGATTGGAACCCTTTGGGGTTGGGTTAGAGGACCTCACAAGACTGTTCAAATGAAACTTGTGTATTATAACGACCACACTCAAAACCTCTTCCAAAATCTCTTCAAAATCTTCTTTTAAAATGTCTCTATCTGTTTCGCCGAAATAGTTCAATAACCTGTCTAAAACGGTTTCGCCCAAATAATCCCTAAACGTAAATTCAGCGTGTTCCGTTGTTATTGGCATCTCTGCGCTAGCGCATTTCAAATTAATATGAAACCTTCTCGCGCGCTAAAACAAGTCATAGCTAAGATGTTTCTTTCCTAATTGTTTCCATGGCCTTTGGTTATTAATATCCTTTGGAGTTCGACCAGTAGAACTGTTCCCGAGGCAAAGACATTAATGATATGGATCTATTCCTGGAGAAATGTTTCTAGGCGGAAATTTTTAAAGTCTGACAGATGATGTCATTGATTGATTGATCTGTCAAGAAAAGGGGAAATTAATTTGTTGTTTCTAAGGGGAATTATTGATTCACGATAGGTGGATTGAGGTCGACAGCACCGGTGTTCTGACTCGTGACAGCACCACGTGGTTTATGGTTTTCTCAGTGAGAAAGTTCCTGTTTTTTCAAATTCTCACTGACAAAAACCATAAAAAAATACAAAAATGTTAGAAAGTTCCTGTTTTTCAAATTCTCACTGACAAAAACCATAAAAACAGACATAACTGTGACAAAATTCATGGTTTTTCAAGTGAGAAAATTCCTGTTTTTTCATTCTCACTGAGAAAACCATAAACCACGTGGTTCGTACGGGACCTCCTGACCCCTCTCTACTTATATGCCCCCAGGGAATAACTTACAAGGTCTGCCCCTGGGCCCTGGGGGCTTTTTCGACACCGGAATTTTTCTTCTGACCTTTGAACTATTTTTAACAAAATATCTATCTCAAAATTTTTATCTGATACATTTTAGGGAAAAAGGCGTAGTGGAGGGGGGCTAGCTGCCATCCACTCACTTTTGACTCTTGAAAAGTGAACTAGAACTTTCAATTTCAGGTGCTGTAAGTTAGGCAATGGGTGCATATATGGTTCTTATGGAAAGATGATCGTATAAACTTCAGAGAGGGCGCAATTTATTGGGAGTTTAAAGTTCTAGTTTTCTTTTAAAGAATCAAAAGAGAGCCAATGGCACGCCCTTTTACCCTCAATCCCATCCGATAAAAATTTTGAGATAGCTATTTTGTTAAAAAGAGTTCAAAGATCATATAAAAAAAACTCCGGGGTCGACCCAACCCCCCCGGACCTGGGGCACTGTAATTTATTTCCTGGGGGAATATATGGTTCTTATGGAAGGGATACTCGTATGAACTTTAGAAAGGCTCATTTGAATGGATATTGAAAGTTCTAATTCACTTTTTAAGATTCAAAAGAGATCGGAGTGCAACTAGTCCCCCCACGTCCTTTTTTCACTTAATCCATCCGATAAAAATTTTGAAATAACCATTTTTTAAATAGTTCAAATGTCTGAAAACAGAGGCTCCAGTGTCGACACAACCCCCGAGGGGCCCAGGGCAGGCGTTGTAAGTTATGTCCATGGGGCGTATATGGTTTTTATGAAAGGGATACTCGTATAAACTTCAGAAAGGGCACATTTTATTGGAAACTGAAAGTTCTAATTCACTTTTTAAGATTCAAAAGAGATTCGAGTGCAACTAACCCCTCCCCCTCACGCCTTTTTTTTCCTAAAATCCATCTGACACAAATTTTGAGATAGCCATTTTTTTTAAAATAGTTCAAAGGTTGATAAAAAAAACTCCAGTGTCGATTCAACCCCCAGGGCCCGGGGGCGGGCGTTGTAAGTTATGCTCTGGGGGCGTATATGACTCTTACAAATTTTAAGGTAGCTATTTTTATAAAATAGTTCAGAAATCAGATAACACAACTCCGGGATCGAAACAACCCCCCAGAGCCCGGGGTCAAATGTTTTAAGTTATGGTCCAGAGCCGTATAAGGTTTTTATGTAAGGGGTGGTCGCATAAACTTCGAAAGTGGCTTATTTGATCTGAAATCGGAAGTTCTAGTTCACTTTTTAAGAGTCAAAAGAGATCCGAGCCCAACTAGCCCTCCTAGCCCTTTTTCCCAAAATCCATCAGATACAAACTTTGAGATAGCCATATTTTAAAAATAGTTCGAATATCAGATAACGAAAACTCCAGGGTCAACACAACCCCCCAAAGCACGGGGGCAAGTGTTTTAAGTTATGCCCCAGAGGCGTATAAGGTTCTTATGTAAGGGGTGGTCGTATAAACATCCAAAGTGGCTTATTTAATTGGAAATTGAAAGTCCTAGTTACCTTTTCATGAGTCAAAAGTTAACAGAGGGCATCTACTCCCCCCCTGATTCAAAAACCCTTTTCCACCAAAATGTATCAAATGAAAATTTTGAAATATCCAGTTTGTTGTAAACAGTCCAACGATAAGATAACAAAAACTTCGTTGTCATTATAACCCCCCCCCCCCAGAGCCAGACGAAGAGTTGTAACTGATGCCGAGGAAGCATTTAAGGTTTTTATGGAATAGGTGGTGATTAAAGATGAACTTTGGAGGGGACTAAAGTGATTAGAAATTGAAAGTTCTAATTCATCCTTTAAGAGTCAAAAGTGATCCGATGGCGACTAGCCCCCCCCCCAATCCCTCCCAACCTTCTTTTCCCCAAATGCGTCCAATAGAATGTTTTACATAGCCATTTAGTTCAAAATAGCCCAAAGATAATATAACAAAAACTCAAGGTATAAAACGGCCCCCCCCCAGAATCTGGGGGGAAACGTTGTAAAATGTGCCCTGGGGGCATATAAAGTTTTTATGGAATGGATGGTCGTATAAACTTCGGAGGGGCTTATTCGATTGTAAATCAGAATTTCTAGTGCCCTTCTCAAGAGTCAAAAGTTATCGGAGGGCAACTAGGCCCCCCCCCCCAAGGCCTCTTTTTCCCAAACGCATCCGATCAAAATTTTGAGATAGGTATTTTGTTCAAAATAGTTTAAAGATCAAATAACAGAAACTCCGAGGTCGAAACATCCCCCCAGAGTCCAGGGGCAAGTGTTGTAAGCTATGCCCTGAGGGTACATAAGGTTGTATATAAGGGTTGGTCGTATAAAGTTCATAGATGGCACGTTTGATTGGAAATTCAAAGTTATAGTTACCTTTTTAAGAGTCATCAGAAGTGATCGGAGGGTATCTACCCCACCCCCAAACCTTTCCCCCCCAATACATGCAATAGAATCTTTGAGATAGCCATTTTTTCAAAATACTCTAAAATCCAAATTACTATAAATTAGGGGCTGAGAAATCCTCCATAGCACCCGGGACAATAATTGTAACTTATGAAAGTTGTAAGTTTTTAAAAATGAGAAGGGATCAAAAATTAACAAGCCCCCTCCCCCTTGTGCCTTTTTTCTCCAAATGTATCTTATCATAATTTTGAAATAGTTAGTTTGTGTAAAACAGTCCAAAATTCAAATTACTATAAAAAGGGTTGAGAAATCTTCCCTAGCCCCCGGGGCAAGGATTTTAACTTATATAAGTTGCCTATTATTAGAATATAAGGTTCTGTGGAAGGGGTGGTCATATTAGCTTTGGAGGGGGCTCATTCAATCGGAAATTGAAACTTCTAGCTCTTTTTTGGAGTCAAAAGCGATAAATGGTCAACTAGCCCACGTCCCACTTTCCCAAAGGGCATCTGGTCAAAATTTGGAGATAGCAATTTTGTTCAAAATTGTTCAAAGGTCAAAAAACTATGCTACTGGTGTTTATCCCCCCCCTAGCCCCGGGAAAATGACTGTGAGATGCCTAACTTAATTGTTGTTTATTTGATACTTTGTTTACTTTGATACTTGGATTTAGTGATTTACGTGAAAACTTCGATTTACTGTGCAAGGGCTGTGCAAGTCGCTTAATGTTATTTTGTTTACTTTGATACCTTGTTAACTATGATTTTTTCTTTGACACTTTGGTACTTTGATATTGTTACTTTGATACTAGTTTTGATACTTTGATGAAAGTTTGATATCGAAAAAAATCTTATTTTGAAATAAGGAGTTTCTTAAAAACTTGAAACTTTTTGCAATAAAAAACGAAAAAAAATTAATAAAAAAAATTTCCAAAAGCTTTTTTTCCCAATTATTTCCGAAAGAATTCGGGCTATGTATTTCTAGTGAATGATGTCCTCACTACAAACAAGAGTATGGCTACTGCCCGTTTCTCATACGGTAAAAGTGTCATTCACTTACTTAAATAACCAATTCTCTTACTTAGAATTATCATTCTCTTACTTAAGTGGCTACACGCTTATGAAAAATTAGTTTACCTTTTTCTTTTTTATAAAAATGCGGAGAAGAGAATTCAAAGACAAGTGAGAATTAGATCAAGGATTGGTTGTTAGACCGCGGTCGTCTTCTGGGAGTAGGGGTTGTGTACTTCTAAAGAATGGTGTCTTCACTACAAACAGGAGTATGGCTACTGTCCGTTTTCCTAGCTGTAAAAGTATCATTATCTTACTTATATAACCAATTCTCTTACATAGAATTATCATTCTCTTATTTAAGTGGCTACAGAGTTCTGCAAAATTATTTTACCTTTTCCTTTTACTATAATAATTAGGAGAACAGAATTCAAACAGAAGTGAGAATTGGATTCAGGATCGGTTGTTAGATCGCGGTCGGTTTCAGAGAATAGGGGCTATGTACTTCTACTGAATCGTGTCTTCACTACGAACAAGAGTATTGTTGCTGCCCGTTTCTCTAACGGTAAACGTATAAGGCCTACTGAATATTTGGCGCTTTACCAAAAGGAATTATATTACAAATATTTTCTTTTGTAAGATAAGATAAGATTTATTCTTCATTAAATACACATACAATGATATGTGTTATTATTACCCCAAAGGTTCATTGGCCTGTAAAGAAGGGGGAAGACAAATGAGTTACTTACTCGGAGATGAAAAACAAAACAAAATTTAAAATGATCACTTACTCACAGACATAAGAGCAAAAGGAGAAGAAAAGGAAATATAGATAAAATAAAACTATAGGAAAAAATAGAATAACTAAACTAAATTAATTAAGTATATTAAATATACTAAAAAATAATAATAAAAAAATACAATAATAAAAAAAACAGATAAAAATAAATTCTACGAAGCCAAAAAAATTTTAACAATTTTTTTTAAACGAACCAAATGATTGCCACCTTCGAGCCGATTCAGAGCCTTATTTATACTAAAGTACGTCCGAATCATCTTTTGCTATGGAATTTCGTGTACAATATCTATTTTGACATAGCAACAAAGCAATTTAAAATTTTCCGGATGTAGACTGCGCCAATAACAAGGAGAAATGCCCCTTCTATCTAGTCTCCTGGATCTACTACTAGCTTTTATAGTATTTATTTTTTTTAGAACTCAATTTTGGCAAAATAGATCTTGAGGAATTACGTTGTCAAAAAGAAGCAGCTACTCGAATCCAAGTAATATTTTCTTATTTTTTCATTTAAAGTACGAGCAATAACAACAAACGTTAAGTAATATTTCTAATAGAGGAAGTGGAAGCAAACACAAACTGAATATCAATATTTCCAAATGAAAAACAATTGAAAAATTTAATTTTAAGCTAAAAATAATGAGTGAGAAATAAATCTAAACTTGATTTCTCCAGCAAAAAGGGCAAAAGATCAAAAAGCAGAACTCCTCCGTGTTCTGTACACAGAAAATAATGTGCTGATTGTCAGTACGGTCTTTCATAAAAAAAAATCTTACAGAAATAAATTTTCCGTAAATACAATTAGACATCCCCAGACAGCAGTATTAAAAATGAAATTTATCATTTCCGATTCACCGAAGATAACGGACCAGCTTAAAAGACTTCGAGGTTTTAGAAGTGCCTCTGCTTGTTCAGGTCACGAACTACTAGTCACCACACTGAAACCGAATTCAAATGATTTGAAACAGAAGATGCACAAGTAGAGGAGGGGGTGCTACTCGTGACCCTACACCTAATATGGGCATAGAATACTGACGTGACTCCAAATAAGGGCATAGAGTCATTAGGGAGAACACGTGGTTAATGGGGTCAATGACCTCTTTTTCCAAGGTCGATGTTGTTGTTGTCATAAGTGCACGCTCTCAGCGAATGTCAATGTCAATGTCGTTGTTGTTGTAAGTGCACGCTCTCAGCGAATGTTATGATCCAGAAATAGTATTTGTTGTTGTTTTGGTCATGTACATGCTGGAGGCGAATATCAGGGTGTCCAGAAATAGTATTTGTTGTTGTTGCTCTCGCCAATGTTATGACTTTCCCGGAAACAGTTAGATCACGTGTTTCCTTCTCAGCCAATCAGCGAGTCGGATACATCCTCCTTTTCAGCCAATCAGAGGGCTTGTTACATATGATTTCCCCGTTACATAACAATTCGACCTTGAGATTTCGTATATAACGGACATGCAATGTGATTAAATTATCAGAAAGTATTGTGACACAATGGATAGAACACATGAAATTATTGATGAACTTGAAGCCTTGGCAACTTCAATTTACCATGTAAGTTCTGTTTTCATTATTTTTATTTTCAAAATAAATTTTTTTTCGGTGGTTACCCTATCATATTTTGGGGTCACCCCCCCCCCCCCCCACATACAATACAAACATCACTTTACTCACTAGGAAAACATAAAATATATTCTTTTACCCTCAAAACCTAACCACATCCCCCTTTGTTTTACAACCGAAATTCTCGCAAAAAGAAATAATTATCCCTCCTTCTATATTTCCAGCTAAAGTGTCTACTGACTTCCGTCACTGTTGTTATTAACCCGCTCTGTTTTGACACAGGACTCCAATGTGAGGCCTATAATTAGCTATCACCCTTTCCGGCTTACAAACACGGTCAATGGAACTATTCTTCCGTCAAATTAAAACGATTTTAGGCAATAATTAAGCTAGGCCTATGCAACCTGTATAGAAGTAGAGAAACAAGTTATTTTCAAATTAGGGTCTAACAATATCCCCCTCCCTCCCCCCATGTCTTACAACCCCAAATTATCGCAAAAAGAACAACCAATTTTATACCGTCCGTCCCTCACAATTTACAGCGCAATCCCCCCCCCCCGCCTCCCACTCTAATACAAACTCCACTATGCTATCTTTATAGTCGTGAGACGACTATAAAATATGCTCTGTTTAACCATCTAAACCCCCCACTCCTTACGACTTTAATTCTTGCAATAGAAATAATACTCTTTTTATCGATATAATTCTTGCTTTCTCTATTTCTATCTAAAGTGACAAGCCTTAGCTATTAATAAACCGTTTCTATTTAAGCCGCCGCTAGCTTGACTTAAACATTTCCGCTATGATTTAAACAGGTGATAATTACTGTCACCCTTTTAAAAGTACATCCGGCCTCATAATCCTTACGTTAGAGGCTTGACCAAAAGGTCTCACAGAAAAAAGGATAATTTTGATTAAATTAACATCATAGCTTCTTCCTCTCAAATTTGACTTTTGCTTTACTAAAAAGGGCTCGGGATTTTTAAGAAAAAGAATAAATAACTTTATTATGCGTAAATTGAATAGCATTTGATTCCTGAGTATAGTATATTTCTCGTAAATTTTAACTTTTGCTTTAATTAAAATGGGGGGGAGGGGCTTCTTTGAGACAAATGTTTTCGAGACAAAATTATGGCTAGGTTAGGTTAGGGGAGTACTAATTTTTATTCTGTGAAAAAGGGGAAAATTATTTAGATACAAATTTTTTCTGTTCTTTTAAGGCCAATTATGAAGAATGCGTGCCCCCTCCTTCCATGAAAGCCAGAGATGACAAGACAGCCCCATCAGTGCCAGCCCCAATGCAGCCTGGGTTCAAGTGAAAGAGAGAGTGGGAAGGTAACTACAATGCCGAAGCTATGCAAGATCGTGAAATAGCCGGCCTAGTCGCGCAAGAACATAGTGACGTCACCCCGTCCACCCTCCAGCATGCACTACCCGGGCCATCTGGCACCCTAGTGCAGCCGGGATATAAAAATGTAAGCATTTTTTCCTACCTTTCTATTTCTTCCAATTTTTAGTCCTTTTCAATCCCAATATAAACTTATCTCTGTGAGATATTAACCCCATATTACATATCTAAATATAATTTTTTGCATAGAAACCACTCTTTTATAATCTTTGCTATTGCTTTGATATCTCATAAGCGAATATTTTTAGGTAATTTCTATTAATAATCACCGCCTTTGAAACTCAAAATACTATTTTTTCTAATCTTTGCTAATTTCTTTGCATTCCCCCCTATCTCTTCGCCGCTATCCCATAAGCGAATTTTTTTCATGCGCAATTTCAATTAATTATCACCATTTGAAACTCGAAATCCCTTATTTTTCACAATTGATAACCACAAAATTTCAAGAGAAGGAACTGAGTGAGAGATTATTCACATTTATCTATTTGTCACATATGGATCCCGTAATTTGCGTAAGGATATTTTAAAATAGCCTTCAATCTTACAAACCCTTGCCAATATTTTAGTGATGGGGAAACATTGTTGACGATGTACTGAGTTAACGGTTTACAGCATTTAATTGTACTGTTTCCTTGTCTGAAGTTCAGGCTTTTCATTTCAACCACTCGCGCGGGGGCCTACAATAAGGGTCGCGGAGCCCGGAATGCGCCGATGGGTCCGGGAAGTGCTGTGGGGGCAAAGTTAGGGAAGCGCCGGGGGATATGCCACAGATCAGGGAAGTGCCACAGGGAAGCGCCTCGGGCCAGGGTAGCGTTGGGGGGCGTTCCGTAGGCCCGAGAAGCAACACAGTCCTGAGACGCATTGTAGGACGCGAGGTGGGCCCCGAAAAGGGCCACAGGGATGCGCCGCGAGAAGCGATGCGGGAAAGTGCCGCGAAAAATTTTTTTTTTAACACTTTGAAAATAAACGATCAAATTGTCGCCTTCTATGTCATATCTTAAGTTGGAACTTTCAGTTGAATTAACCAAATGTTATTAAGCAACAATAATCCAAATTTTAACTGTAGGGATGATTTGAACACTTTGAAAATAAGTTATTTTTTCATTTACAGGTTGTCCTGGTTCCATACTCGCCATCTCCCCCCTGCTCGTCAGTTGGAGAAGAAGGGGAGGCACACGTGGAGTCCCCCAACAATTTAACATGGGACGATAGCATTGAATTCCATCTAATATTGACGAGTTTTTTACTGATTTTCTAACTAATGTAGATTGTATCACAGCTGAACTGGTGGACTTGGGTCCGAATACCTTGCAAATCTTAAATGTTTTTACATGGGACTGAAAAGGGACCCCTCCATCCCCCACTGATTACCTACTTCCACTTCAAACAACTGAAGTGGAGCATTCGCCAGTTATTGTTGAACAGCTTGGGGGAGGGGCTAATATACAAGCGGGAGTGGAGGGTACAACTCTCCCAGACTTTCAGCTGTCCAACAGAATTTTAAATAATATAGTTGTTTTCACTGCAACGTTTGGTGACCCTTT